>NW_008348662.1:1291637-1310362 GCF_000622305.1 Nannospalax galili | reverse complement strand
TGTCTGCAAGAAACCCATCTCACTTTCAAGGACAGACACTATCTTAAAGTGAAAGGATGGAAAAATATACCAAGCAAATGGTACCAAGAAAAAGCAGGCGTAGCAACCGTAATATCTGACAAAATAGACTTTAAAACTAATCAGAAGAGACAAAGAGGGCCACTTCATTCTGATCAAAGGAACAATGAATCAAGAAGATATTACAACCATGAACATAAATTCACCAAACTCTGGTGCACCCAACTTCATGAAAACAATACTACAGGACTTTAAGACCCAAATTAATCCCAACTCATTAATAGTAGGGGACTTCAATACCCCATTGTCTCCATTAGATAGGTCAACAGGGCAGAGAGTTAACGGAGTGACATAAACCTCTGGGACACACTGAAAGCAGTCCTTAAAGGGAAGTTTATAACTCTAAGTGCCTACATCAAAAAATTGGAAAGAACACAAATAAATGACTTAGCATTGCAACTCAAGACACTTGAAAAGCAACAGCAAACGAAACCTATACTCAGTAGACAAGAAGAAATAACAAAAGTCAGGGCAGAAATTAATGAAATTGAAACTAAGAAAACAATACAAAGAATCTTTTGAAAAGATAAACAAGATTGACAGACCACTAGCCCAGTTAACCAAAAGAAAGAAAGAGCACCTCCAAAATAAATAAAGAGAAAGATGGTGGGTGGGAGTCAGCCTGGTAATGTGAATAGACTAGAAGAAAATATTTGCAAGCTCTGTCTCTGACAAGAGTTTACAACATAGAATATGCAAAAATCTGTGATCAGTTTTAAAACATAAATAATCCAGTCAATATTTGAGCAAAAGGACCAGCAAGATGGCTCAACAGGTAAAGGCACTTGCTGCCAAGCCTTGATTACCTCAGCTGGATCCCTGGAACCAGACTGCTGTAAGTTGTCCTCTGACTGCCATACACATACTATGGCATGCAAGCCCTGCCCCCAAATAAATGTTTAAAAACTTTGAGTAAAACGTAGGAACACAGATGTCACTGAAGAGTAGTATCGGGCTAATAAGAACATGAAAAGAAGTTCACCATCATTATTAGCCTTGGAGTTAAGTGCATTAAAATCACAATGAAGGGGGCTTAGTTTAGTGGTAAAAGATGTGCTTAATATAGTGAGGCTTTAGAAATCTCTAGCACTCTTCCTGAAGAATAAAAAATCATACTACTGGCTGGGCGTGGTGGTGCACGCCTTTAATCCCAGCACTCCAGAGGCAGAGGCAGGCCGATCTCTGAGTTCAAGGCCAGCCTGGTCTACATAGTGAGTTCCAGGACAGCTGGGGCTACAGGGAGACCCTATCTCAAAAAGACCAAAAAAAAAAAATCATACTACTACAAGAGTTAAAACAAACTCCAAATGTGGGCAGGAGTGTGAGTACACATGTATTGCTGATGGCAACAGAAAATAGCACCATTCTAGAAAAGCATTTGGTGGCTTCTTACAAAACTAGACACGTGGAGCTGGAGAAATGACTCAGAGAGTAAAAGTGCCTCATAAGCCTGGTGACCTGGTTTGGATCCCTGGAACACATGTAAAGATAAAAGGAACCAACTCCATAAAACTGTCCATTGATCTCCACATATGTGCTAAGCAAGGATCTACCACTGAGCTCCATCTTCCCAGCCCCTTCAGTAGTGCAATTTATCTATCATCTGTCTATATCAGTTTTCATGCATGCTAGTCAAGTGCTCTCCCTCTGAGCCACATACCCACTCCTCAAGTGTATAATTTAAACAGTGCTTTGCTGGTTCAGATAATTTTAACCCAATCTCAATTTGAGAAGTTCAGTCAGGCCCCTGATTTTCTCTGGGACAAGCATTCTTTTGATAAGGGAAGAACTCTTATACCCCCTCAAGGTATAAGTTGACTTTTCTACACCCTTACCTGTTCCTGTTCAATACCCTTTAAAGCCTAAAGTTCAGAATGTGTTGAAACCTACTGTGGAAGATTTTACAAACCAGGGATACCAGTTCTTGTTTTCTCTGGTGCTGTCCAGGAAAAAGCTTCATGGATCCAGATATTAATTAATACAAAACAATGGGGCCATAAATAAGGTTGTCATTCCTTCTTTCCAATGGTCCTTAATCCAAATTCTATTTTGTTTTCCATATTCACTTCACTAAGATGGGTTAATGTTCTTCAGCATTCACTAAATGCAGGTAGTCAATATTTATTTCCCTTCTCATAGGAAAATCAACACTACACTCGGACTGTTTTGCCTCAGTTTATTGGAACTCCTTTCCTGTTTCTCTCAAATTCTTAACTGTGAACTCAAGGAGTTGAGATTTCCTCATGAATTTATTCTAATATGTGTAGATGATGTTTTGCTACTTTAAAAAACTGAGCAAAGGTTTAAGACTGATTTTGCCTATTTATTAAAGACCTCAGTTCAGAAGAGACATAAAGCCTTCAAAGAGAAACTAAAATTTTGCTACAGCAACAACAAAAGCTTCATTATTTACAGCATGCTGTATCACAAGGAGGCAAATTTCATGAAGCAAAAATGACAAACTATTCAGAATTTTCCCAGATCAATTGTTATGAAATGACTTTAAACATTCCTAGGGTGAGACTGATGTTACAGACAATTGACACTAACTTTCTTGACATCAAATCTCCTTTCCATGTATTACTTCTTAGTTCCTGGACCTCCACCCTAGGAAGATTAAAAACATGAAGTCTTCTGGGACCTAAATGGAGCTCTGCCACAGCACCCAAATGGGGGGGGGGGGGCGGGCGGCTAATTAACATAAGCCCTTTTCCCATGTTGTTCATGAAAGATCTGAATGCTGGGAATATTGATTAATTACCTGAGAATCATTTGAGGCCCATTTGCTTATGTTTTTTAGTTTTGTTTTTAAATGGCATAATTACAGATATTAATGGCACACAGAATGATGTTTGCATATATGTACACCTTGTAAAAATGACAAAGGCTGGAGATGGAGAGATGGCTCAGCAGTTAAGAACACTGGCTGCTCTTGCAGAGGACCTGGGTTCAGTTCCCAGCACCCACATGGCAGCTAACAACCATTTGTAACTCCAGTTCCAGGAGATCTGATGCCCTCTTCTGAACTCCATGGGATTTGCATGACATAGGTACACTTGCATGCATGCAGGCAATCCACTAATACATATTAAAAAATAAAAGATTTTTAAAAATGATAAATCCTGCATGTTTAGCATATGCAGCAGCTCAAACACTTCTCATTCCTTAGTGGTGAGACCATTTAAAATCCTCTCTCTGTTATTTCAAAATTTGGATAATAGTATTATGAACTGTAGTTGCCCTACTGCATAATGTGATGGACCTCCAGGACTTAGTTCTCTGAACTATAATTTTGTATCTTTTGGCAATTTGTCCCCATCCTTATCCACTTTATCCTCCCAGCTTCTAGTACCACTATTCTACATTCTACTTCTATGAAATCAGCTTTTTTTTAAAAAAAAAAAAAAAAAAGAGGCCCATTGATCTTTCAGTCTTTTATTAGGTCCCATTAAGACAGTCATCTTCTCTAAGAACGAGGCAGCAGCAATGGCAGTAGGAAGCTTCTGCTGACTGATTCCAGGTTCTGCATTCGGTTGAATCCCCATACATAGACTCCCTTACTAATGGAGACTATGTAGCATTTCTCAACTACCTGCTGGACATCCTATGTAAAAGTTAGCTTTCTCTCTCAAATATCACTTTCACTACAACACACAAATCCAGCCACAAAGGGGCTACACAATTGTTTAAGTCTATGTTATAGTCATCTATATCTTGTATCTTGTACAGATTTGTTACTATTTCCCCCCAGAAAATCCTGATCTGATTGTTTTGTGAATTGTTTCTTTTCAAAAATAGAAATTTGAAGTTACCAGGGAGGTTGTGCTAGCATAAACCTGGATTCATCTTTGTGATACAAACCATTTCTAGAAGTCATATCAACTCAGAAGATTGAATTAATTGGTTGTGCCTAGATATACCAACTAGGAAAGAATAAAAATTTAAGCTGATAATTGAGATTTTTTTTGTCTTTTTGAGACAGGATCTCCTTGTGGCCCCAGCTGTCCTGGAACTCACTATGTAGACTAGGCTGGCCTCAAACTCACAAAGATCCACCTGCCTCTGCCTCCAAGTGCTGGGATTAAAGGCGTGCGCCACCACACCCAGCTGATAATTGAGAATTTTAGTTTTGGTTTTTCAATACAGTCTCTCTTATGTAACCCTAGCTAGTCTGGTACTTACTATGTAATTAAAAATTGTTTTTAAAGTGGAAGGTCATTCAAAATGCAAAGACCAAATCTCATGGAAATGCTCTAGCTGACCTCTATGCCAAAAAAGGGCCACATTAACCAAGATAAATATTCCTGTAATGACACAGAAAAAAGGACTCAAAGAGGGTATTGTTAAGGGTCAGAGACAAGCTGATTTGGAAGAAAAAAAAATAGCAAATGGGAAAAATTAGGATGTTCATTGAATAAAAATAATATTTGGCTCTTTTAACTGACTGGTAATGCCAAAAATACAGAATATGGTATTTAGCAAAAATGTTTCATGACATTAAACGTAATAGAGGAAATAAACTAGTAATAGTATTAGACTAACATAAGCAGACTAATTTTGGATGTATTGGTAAGAACGCTTCCAAAACATGTCATACCTGCCAGTGACAAAATCCTGGCAAAACTGAACAGAACAGATACGGACAAGCATCAAACCCCAAGGGCCCTCTGAACACTCCAGATGGACTTTATATAATTTTCCTTCACTAGGTTATGAATACATTCTGGTTATTGTCCATTTATTCTTAAAGCAGACTGAATCTTCTCTCTGCCAAAGAACTATTAGTCTAACTAGGGCAAAAAAGATAAAATAAAATGAAAATAAACACATAGATTCTTTTGCATATGTGCTGTATGTGCACGTCTGGGGATGCTTCTGCTTATACATGCACTGAGGCCAGAGAACATCTCATGTTCTGCTCTAACACTCTCTGCCTTACTCCCTAGAGACATGGCTTCTCACTGAACCTGGAACAGAGCTGGCAACCAGTAAGCCCTAGAGATCCTATTGTCTTCTCCCTTTCTTCCAGTGCTAGGGTTACAGGCATGACCACAGCCATTCTTCATTTTTAACATGGGTTCTGGGAACTTGAACCCAAGTCCCCATGTATAAACAGCAAGTGTTCTTACCCACTGAGTCATCTCCCCAGCCCATAAATAAAATTCTAGTTTTTGTTTTTCCAACTTAAGGAATTCCCACTTAAAAGTGAATTTTACTGGTAATTTGAATCAGTAACTTAAAGTTTTGTCTTTTATTCAGAAATTTATCATCTATAATCCTCAGGAGGAAAAAACATAAGAGAACTAATAGACTAGAGACCCAAGTGACAATCAGCAAAGCTCTCACAAACCCTTATCTCCTTTGGCCTAACATTATTACCATTACCTCTAATGTTTATAAAATGAACAAGGCTGCTGGGATGTGGTGGTGCACTCCTTTAATCTCAGCACTTCGGAGGCAGAGGCAGGGATCTCTGTGAGTTCAAGGCCAGCCTGGTCTACATAGTGAGTTCCAGGCCAGCTGGGGCTATAGGGAGACCCTGTCTCAAAAATACCAAAACCAAAAAAAAAAAAAAAAAAAACAAAAAACCCAAAACAAAAACCAAACCAAACCAAAACAAAACAAAATAAGCACAGTCCCAGCCCCAGAGATATTCCCTTTAACAGTAACAAGTAGTCCCATGCGTTTGGAAATTTCACTTCCAATCTTATATCTTACCCATTCCACACTGAATTGTCTTCTCTAAAAAGATATAGACTCAAGTCCAAACCTATAAATGTGATCTTAATAGAAACAGGATTTTTACAGATACAAACAAGTTAGTATTAGGTCACACCGGTTTGTAGTGGGTCCTAAACTTAGTGGCAGATGTCTTTATAAGACAGAAATTTGTACAAGACATAGAAAGTAAGAAGGCTGTGTGACAGGGAGGATGCTTCTATAGGTCGAGGAGTACCAATGACTGCCAGCAACCACTGTAAGTTAGGGAGAGGGAAGGGAGGATTCTTCTCCAGAGTCTTCAGACTCTACTTGTCTCTGTGGCACCTTGATTTCAAGCTTCCAGCCTCTATCACTACAAGAAAATGAATTTCTGTTGTTTTAAGTCACCCAGTTTGTGGTGTTTTATTATGGCAGCCCTAAGAAACAATCATGCCACCTTCTTACAAACAGATATAATTAATTATTGTGAAGGACTCATAGGTGAAATTTCTAGATATATTCACAGACAGAAGCTGCTCTTCCAAAATGCTTTTCTAAATGGCCTCTGCATATCTACAACAGGAGAGTTAGTCTTCTGAAAAAGACACCAGAAAAAAACTGCCGCTGAACCTCAACAGAAAGAACCTTATTAGGTGCAGCTAACAAACCACAGTAGTAAAACACCGGTATAATGACCCTCAGATTCATCTTCCCCTTCTCAAAAAATAGGCATCAGCTCCTCCTGGGAGCCTTCCACAAGTTTCCAATTTCAGAGACAGACAGTAACTCCCCAAGATGATGAGACAGAGAGGGGACCTTAGAAGAAGACAGCATCTATTCCCAGCGATGGGACAAGATGAATTTTCAGATTCTTCAATAATTTTCTGATTTTCCTTTCCTGCATCATAATATCAATCACACTATGTTAATACTGAGAATATTTAATATAAGTTCTTTCACCCTTTTATTCCTGATATCTCTAGTCTCCTGTCCCTTAATTTTCTTCAGTGTTTTTTCCAGACCACATCTGCATCTCTGAAGACAATGAATTTGTGAATCTGTAATCCCTTAATTGACCCTGTTGGTAAAAATGACCCATTGCAAAAAAAAAAAAAAAAAAAAAAAACATCCCACAAACAAAACACGCCCCCCCCAAACCTTGTTCCTTTACGTACTTCAGAGGGAAAATTCTCTTTTTAAAAAAACATTTTTTATTGTGTATGAGTGACAGAGGGTTGTAAGCCACTGTGTGGGTGCTGGGAATTGAACCCAGGTTTTCTGCAAGAGCAGCCAGTGCTTTTAACCACTGAACTATCCCTCTAGCCCTGAAAATTTCCTTCTAAACTCTTTCTGGTACTTAAATTTCCCTCAAATCATTAATTCCAAGTACTAATCTTGCAAAAAATTACCCCTTATATTGACACAGTACTTCTGCTAAGATCTTTATAGTTTGATTAGCCATGTCTATCCTATCAGAAATGAGAGTTAGGACTGGATCGTTCCTGACAATGCAGTTTATTCCTTTCAGAGATATCCAAGCCTATTTTTCAGGACCCATTTAATTCTACTTGTGGAAAATGTCCATCTTTAGGACATCAGGCCTTTACCTACTTCTCAACCATATACTAATTTAATGAATATTTTTGGAGCATTTGTTAAAAATTTAAGTATCTGGAATATCTAAAACTGCCATCCTTCCACAGCCAGAATACCCAGGAGCCTCCAAAAAAAAAAAAAAAATGCCAGTGCAAAATTTTTTTGAGAATTTCAGGAGGGATCCTATTCTCTCCTCCCTACTCCCTATTCCTTCTTTAGGCAGATTCTGGCAGCTCTGATTCCCACAGTTGGAACAGTGCAATTAGAGGACTGAGTTGAACCCCATCTCTGATTTTAACAGAAGTCTTTCCAGAATTCATGCTTTGGAAGCCCCAAAACTGGTCTAAATTTATAAGCTAAGATGGTAATGGACAATTGTATAGCCCTTGATCTTTTTTTCTTAACTGATCAAAGGGGAACATATGCCATAGCAAACACTCCCATTACCTGTATAAATATTACAGGGTACACAGTATAGCCTATGACAAAGCTAAAAGAAAAGAAAGTCATCTATCTCTCTCAGATGGAATATGGGACATGTTTTTATTGACTGGGTTTCATAATGTAGGCCCATAGAGTCAAGTCCTAGTTTAAATCATCATTTTTTTTCTAATAATTACCTGTGTCGCAGTTGCCTGATGTATCCTAACCAGTTTAAGTGCTTCTGTGAAGCCACTGTCCACATCAGAAGTTCAACAACCAACATCGCAATAGAAGAAGAAAGCAAGAAAAACACTGGATAGACTACAGACGGCATTGAGGACACTCTTCTCATGTTAATCAATAGCACCTTAGCTGGGCATAGTGGTACAGGACTATAATCCTACCATCTGGGAGACAAAGGCAGAATGACCAGGAGTTCCAGACCAGCCTGGGCTGTACAAATGACCTTACAGAAAAAAAAAAAAAACTAAATCAATAATATTTGTCAGTAGAAAAGAAAATCTATGTATCTTGATTATTGTACAGTGACCTGACCAAATCAGGAGGAATAAGAAAGAAAAGAAAGGGGTAAAAGGAGCCCCTGACAGAAGCAGGTCAGAGTCTGTCAGGGAGGCACATCGGTCTCCCATTAGACACAAACCATCTCACAGAATCCCAGGGTCAGACAAGGATACTCTAGAACCGTAATAAAATGAGAAAAATCAAGATCACTTCATAATGCTAAGTACAGACAGAAATATCCACTCACAAAACACCAAACACCCTCTTTTACCAGCCAAAGGGATGTTCTTTATCACCTAAAACTTTCCTCCTGGTAGTCTCCTCTCTCTGTAGACAAGACATTCGGTCACAGAAGTACCTGTTTTCTGACAACATCCAATCTGGAATGTGATCTAGTTCTTTAGGCCTGCCCCGAAATGACCCAACCAAAGATAAACCAGGCAACAGGTTCTCTTTCCCTTTGGCTAAGACAACCCATAATTCTCCATGACCTGTGTTCTTCCTCATTAATGAATAATAAACTCAGCCTGCTCAACTACAGACATGTCCCAGGCAGGCATTGACAAAGCCATTGTAGGGAGCATCGTAACAAAGAGAGTTCAAGGAAGAAACATCTGGAAATAATGTATGGGGAGGACCAGAGAAAGGAGTAGGATGATGACAGGAAACAACTGGGCTTTTCTAGATACTTGGTTGTTCTAAGAATAGCAAGTCTCTTTTCTCAGGGATCTCAGAGTCCAAGGAGGGACAATGATGAAGATCATGTGTATAAGTCAGAGGGAGACAGTCCATAGGGATGGTGATGGAACAGAAGGCAAACAAAAGGTAGTATTAACTGTAGACAGGAGGTCAAGGAAGGTCATTCAGCCATGGTGAGCTATGAACTGTGATTTCAATGAGAATAAGGGGCAAAGTTATTATTTAAGGAATCATTGTGCCTGCACAGGTGCTGAACCCTGAGGCCAAGGCATGGAGAGGAACAAAGCTCGCTAACAGTACAAGAATAAGTGGAAAGTGCACAGGGGATGCTGAAGAGGACACTGGTCCTGGTACCACAAGATTTTGGATGCCAAGATATGGATTCTGCAAAGGAGGGGGACCCTGGTTGCACAGATTCATGCTATGTATCTCAAAAGTCTTTCTTCCTTTTGGTGACCTTTCCAGAGTCCTCTTCTAGGTGTCAAGAGACTTTCTGAGCAGTGCTGTCCTAGCCCCAGGGTACTACTGAGGCCACCTTCCCCCATCTCCCTGGCTCTTAGATCAGCGAGCTCTTTTATCAGCTCTTTCCAGCTTATGACTCAGCCTGTGAAATTAATTTCTCATGTACTAATTTGCAAACATCCACCCCCACTCATCACATGTAGAATGGTTCTTCCATGAGCTTTCCTTCAATAGTCATAGCACTGACTTCCAGAAGCACCCAAAATTTGGGTTAGTAT
Source organism: Nannospalax galili (assembly GCF_000622305.1). Classification (NCBI taxonomy): domain Eukaryota; kingdom Metazoa; phylum Chordata; class Mammalia; order Rodentia; family Spalacidae; genus Nannospalax; species Nannospalax galili. The sequence continues at coordinate 1,300,604 of NW_008348662.1, read as the reverse complement.
GACTAACTTATGCCTAAAAATGACATCAAATGATGCTTCTAAAATTTTCATTGTTATTCCCATAGTTTTCTTCCTGGCTATTTTTTCCACAGAGTTTTTGTTTGCCTATATTGTTATGTATTCTATTGGTCTTTTCATATTGTTTGTTTTTCCCTCTTCAAGATAAATGTGTTTCTTTCTATTTTGGAAGGTTTACTTGTATTGTCTTTCTTGTTTCCTTTTTCTGTTGCTTGTTTTTAACCATGGTTTCTTTTGCAAGTTTCATTGATATTGCTGCTTGTGTGCTGAACACTCTTGAGACAATAGCATCTGAGCTTGGTGCTTTGCTCAGCTGAAATGCGTTCTGCCTGTTAATAATCATTTCTGCTTTCACTCCCCTTTAACTCAGTCTCCTGAATATGGGCTGTTGTTCCCAGACATGAGACTCTCATTTGGTAATTCTCACCCTCTCCCTCTGTGAGTAATGGAATTGTCTTTTCAAAACCTTTCTTTATACCTTTTGTACTCTGAACCTTTTTTCCCCCTATGTGATGTGTTTGATGTCTTATGTGTATGGTTAAAAAAGCCTATGATTATGAATGCTGCTTGCAATATTGAGCCTCTTGATTTTTTTAATCTCCCCCTGATTAAAATCATATAATGATTAATTCTGCTTGTCTTTTATAATTCCCTTATCTTTATTCTTGCTAGGTTCCTCAGTTTTTTTTAAGGCCAGAAACAAAACCTTCTCTATTATTCTTTCTATCTTTAATTGAATAGATTTTTTGTGACCATTTTGGCTTTCTAAAATTGCATTAAATGTATTATTTTGACAATTTCAGTACTACATGTTATGACCATCATTTCAATTCATTTAATTTACCTTTAAAACTTTAAGTTTTCATAGAATTTTGGAACCGGGGAAGACACTGTTTATGACAACTCTTCGTTTCACAGAACAGGGCTTTGAGGTCCAGAGAAGTTAAGTATCTGTCCAAAAATTAGCCACTCATTAGTGGCAGAGTCAGAACTGGAGACTTGGTTCCTGACTTCTTGTCCCTGCTCTTCCTACAACAGAACTTCATCTTCATTTAAAGCATCATTTGTATTTCCATGCCATCAGCATGTTGTTTTCATATTATGCGTACTTTCTCTTTTCTCTTTAGAATTTAGGCTTGAAATACCCACAAACAAAAAATCCTCCAATAAAAACCAGAAACAGACTCCATCCTTCAACGTTGCTACAGGTCCCTGGAGTTATTATTGACAAAGTGGGCAGTAAAAATCCCTGGGTTTTATTTTCAGTGCTTCCTTCATTTGGTGTATAACTTCAGGAATATTTGTCTGTTGGGATTTCCTACTGTGTCAGATTCCAGTTATAGAAAGACCTTAGGAAAGACCCATGTAAGACAGTGTACAAACAGGTATTCAGCATCATTAGGACATTCAATTTGGGGAAATACACTTGCTTTTAATCCAAAAAGTTGATCTTCATGCCTCTTGTGCTAGTTAATAGTGGATTTCTATACCTCTTCTACTTGCTAAGGATTTAGAGAACATTCATCTTTTTCTTCCCTCCTTTCTTTTCCTTCTTCCTTCTCCTTTGTTCTCCTTTCTTCATTTATCTTCCTGTCTTGGTGAACAAAAGAAAAGGAAATGCTAACAAACTAGGCCTATGACCTTATGCAGCTTTTCTCTGTGTGTGGGGACAGCCAAATGGATGGTCCAAGGACATGATCTGACAGTCCCCAGGAAAAATTTAGATGCGACTTGTTGGTCCAAACTGAGACCCTGGTTCTTTATGTCAGTACAGAGTGATGATGTTCTGGTTAATCAATCTGACACAAACTAGAGGCACCTAGGAAGAGGGGACACCAATTGAGAAATTGTCCCCATCAGATTGGCATTTTTGTGGGGGCATTTTCTTGATTACTGATTGATGTAAGAGAGCCCAGTCCACTGTGGGTGATGTCATCCCTAGGCAGGTGGGCCTGGACTGTATAAGAGAGTTTTGCTGAGCAAGCCAGGGAGAAGCAAGCCAGGAAGCATCCTTCCTTCAAGGTTTCTGCTTCAGTTCCTGCCTCTACATTCCTGCCTTCAGTTTCTTCCCTGACTTTCTTTGACAATTGACTATGACATGGAAGTGAAAGCTAAATAAAGCCTTTCCTCCCCGAGTTGCTTTTGGTCATGGTATTTATCATAGCAACAGAATCCAAACTAGGACACATAGTTTGCTCTAACTCTTTATAGAAAGTTTGATTGGTCTTCCTGATGGGTGAAACACATCTTTATTTTATTTTTTTAATTTTTGTCTTTTTGGGACAGGGTCTCCTGTAGCTCCAGCTAGTCTGGAACTCACTACAAAGACCAGGCTGTGATCTTACAGAGATCTGCCAGCCTCTGTCTCCAGAGTGCTGGGATTAATGGCATGGGCCATGACACCTGCCAACACTTTGATTTCAGTAGGTATGCCTTGGCTGCAAGTAGCTGAAACCAGCTTGAGTCAGCTTAAACAGGAAAGAGAAATCCATGCCATGGGCATAGGCCTGGGCTAAGAGCTCATCATAGGCACAAAGCTGAGCTAAGATAAGAAGCTGGGGCTTGGAAAATTCCTGGGAGTTTATTGTTTATCTCAGCCAGAAAGCAGAAACTCTGGAATACCTGGTATAAGCCTTATGAAGGATCAATTGATCAACTGAAAGTGATCATTTTAGAACATTAAGGAATGAATGTGTTGGCTACTGTTTTCATTGCTGTGACAAAGGCATGACAAGAAGCAAGTTAAAAAAAAAAAAAAAAAAAAAAAAAAAAGAAGGGTTTACCCTGGCCCACCATGCTGGGAAGGCATTTCAGCAAGGGCATGAAGCAGCTAGCCACACTGCATCTACAGTTAGGAAATAGACAGATGAATGTTGGCACTCATCTAGCATCCTCCTTTTCCTTTTGTATCCAGTCTAAGCCCCCACCTCAAGGGACTCTTCCCTTTTCAGTTAAACTTTTCTGGAAATGCCCTCAAAGACAGGCCCAGTGCTGGGTCTTCTTGATGATTCCAAATGCAGTCAAGTTAATCATGAAGATTAATCATTACAATAAATAAATGATAAACATATTGAACTCTTCATTGAATATGGATTATTTTCTATGCTGCTTTCCAAATGTGAGAAATTACTTTAAATGGATTCTTTTTATTATAGAGGAGGAAAATTAACAAAAGCTTGGAGGCTGGAAATAAGGAGACAGTCTGCTGACATGCCTGGCTGCTAAGAGAAGCTGAAATTGAGGTTCTCTCATGAGGCAATAGGAAGAACATCCTGAGGAAGAACCAGAAGTACCAAGTCTCCTTGAATGCAGAAATGAGGATGAGACTGGAAACAAGACACCAGATGGGTGTCTATTCCTATCTGTATACAGCAGCTCCCTTCTTCTGGTTGTTCAGGTTCCAAACCTACAATCCTTTATCCTCCCTAAATCCTACATGCATCAATCAGTAAGCCCTACTGACTAAATCCTAACACCGTCTTCAAAATCTGACTATTTCCCTGACCTCCTCTAGCTGCAAACAGGCAGGCCATTTCTTCTAACCTGGCTCTACTTCTCTGCCTCTCATTTTCTGTTGTGTCAACCCAACTTCTCTGCAGAACTTGCCCCATTAGTGACCTCCACATTGTAAAGTACTGCGTCCATTCTCAGTCCTGACTTTCAGCATGTGACTCAGTTGGTCTTTCATCCTTGAAAAATTCCTTTCTTTTGACTTTCAGAACAGTATTCTTTTCCTTTTGCTTCTACCCTTCTAACTTTGCTTAGCTAGTTCCTCGTCATCTTGACATGTATATATCAGAGTGCTTCAGATCTCAGTCATCAAATGTCTTTTTCTTTCATTCTCTAATTGATGGTATCCGCCTCATGGTTTCAAGCATTACTTAGTGCGGTGGTTTGAATGAGAATGTTCCCCCATAGGCTCCAAGTATTTGGACATTTTGTCCCCATTTGGTGGTGCTGTTTTGGGAGGGTTCTGGGAGCAGGGTGTTGGCTGTGAAGAACTTGACCATGTGGGTTTTTGGGGGAATGTGGAAAAATTTGGAAGTTTGGGCTAGAAAAGCAGTTGATTGCTGTAAGCAGAGCTTAACAGGACATTCTAGCAGGCACCTAGAAGAAAATAGTGCTGAGAACAATGTACTTCCAGAGGGAAATAAGGACTTAAGCAGCAACTGGAATATTTGGCAAGAGTCTGGCTGGAGTCTGCTTACAGTTAAAAAGCTTGCCTGAGGCTAAGTTGTGGCAGTGGAGACCCCAAGAAGACATGAAGCCAGAGCTGTGTGACATCTGCCAAGGACAGCTGCATACAGAGAGTGATACCAGCCTAAGAGAGAGATATATGTTTCACACAGCAAAGCTGGAGAGGCTGAGCCATCTCAGCCCTTTGGAAGTAAAGTCCCAGAAGTCAGACGTGGAGTTACTGGATTTGGTGTTTGCCTTGCTAGTTTTCAGTCTAGTTCTGGTCTGGTATTTCCTCACTATGCCTCTATTCCTCCCTTTTGGAATGGGAATGTGTATCTGGTTCCACTATATGTTGGAAGTATGTAATTTGTCTTTTGATTTTACAGGGGCTTACAAGGAAGAGATTGCCCTGAGTCTCAGAAGAGACTTTGGACTATGGACTTTTGAATAGTATTGAGACTGATAAAGACTATGGGGACTTTTAAGGATAAATGCATTTTGCATTTTATATGTTAAAGAGCCTGTAGAGGCCAGAGACTGGAATGTGGAGGTTTGAATGAGAATGTCCCCCATAGGCTCCAAGTATTTGGACATTTTGTCCCCAGTTGGTGGTGCTGTTTTGGGAGGTCTTAGAAGGTGTGGTCATGCTGGAGGAAGCATGTCACTGTGGGAAGGCTTGGAGCATTCTTTAGCCTTGCCAGATATTCAATTGCTCTCTGCTTCCTGTGCCTGCTTGGAGGTGTGAGACCTTAGTTTCTGCTCCTACTCCAGCCACCTCTGCCTCTATGCCTCCTCACCATGATGGACTCTTGCCCCTTTGGAACTGTAAACTAAATAAACTCTTCCTTTTATAAATTCTCTTGGTCATGGTGTTTCTATCACAGCAACAAAAAAGTAGCTAATACACTTATAAATTAACAACCCCAAAATGTTTAGCCCCAACCTGAAAAATCTCTCTGAACTGTACAACTGAACATTTCACATATCCATTTGTGAATCATACAAGAATCTCAAACTTAACATGACTAAAGAATTCCTGATCTCCCAACATGTTCTTTCCCCTTCCTCCCTACATGGCAGCTACAAGGACTCCTTTAGAAAGTCAGTCAGGAGCTGGTAAGATGGCTCAGTGGTTAAGAGCACTTGCTGCTCTTCCAGAGGACTGGAGTTTAGTTTGCAGAACCCACATTAAGCAGCTCACTACCACCTGAAACTCGAGCTCCAGGGGATCCAAAAGCTTCTCCTGGTCTCAATGGGCACCTGTATGCATGTGTGCATACTAACATGCAGACATACACATACACATACATAAAAATGAAGCTTAAAAAAATAAGTCAACAAAAAGGGAGGGCGTCAAAAAAAAAAGTAAGTCAGGTTATATTATATATTCTTTGTTCAAAACCATTCAGTGGCTCCATCATTCTTCACGTAAAGGACTAAATCATGATATGATTGGCTTTCTGCCACCCACTCCCACCCCTGTCCTAATGTTGTGTCTAACCATTCTCCTCCTTGTCATGTTTGGGTATATTCCTAACTCAGGGCTGTTGACCTTGTTGTACCTGTGCCTGGACTGCCCTTCTCTAAGAGCCCTACAAGGCTTCTTATCAACTTTATAAAGTTTTCCAAAACCTTATTTGTTGCTTAACTCTTTCATGAATTCCTTGCTCTGAGAAGAGGCAAAACAGATCTACATACTTTATAGGACCCTTCATGCTCTGACCTCCACTTACCTCTCTAGCTTCCTTTGTCAACATGCATTCATCCTGACAGCTCATGCCACACTCTGCTTTGAGCTCTAAAATTCCTGGAATGTTTCCCGTCTTCCTAGTCTCTGCCTGTGCATGCACTGCCCCTTCTAAAAGTGGTGTTTCTCTCTCTACTTGGACCAGCCTCTTAGTCTTTATTGTAGCCTCCCTAGTAGGTTCCCTCTATGCCCCACACACTACCCTCAGGTGGCAGCCCTGAACCTATTCTGCAGCTGTCTGTCTGCCTGATTCTCTCACCGTTCTTGAAACTGAGGAGGTGCAACAAAAGAGGTTGCACCATGAATAGCATACAGAATGTACACACTAATTGTGGAGTTATTATAGATTTGGTTAAATGTGAACATATATAACTGTCTGTGTTTGAAACAACTCAGTCTTGGCAAACTAATTCTGGTTCCAACTTGCTATCTCAGTGTCTGTGGGCTTAGGCCCATCCCCTCTCCTTGTCACCCCTCAGCATAATGGGTAGAATGCTTTGTAATAATCAGCACAATTGAATAGCAACAAGAGTCACTGTGAGCAGACCACCCCAAGGCTTGAGTACAGACTTCTGCTTTTTTTTTTTTTAATGGTTTCATGCTTATTTTCTGTTTTCTTTAATATTTGAGAAGTGAGATGTGAATGTTTCAAAGAAGCTTACTGCCAGACAGAGATGAACAGGAAGCAGAGTCATGTCCTTTTACCCATGGCAGTCCCTACAAGGGTCACTGGTCTGGACTTTTGTAGGCTCAGTAATGACTGGATTTTCAAATATGGATTTTAATGAAACTTAAAATTTTAATGAAACTTAGACACAGGGAGAAAAAGTGCAGTGTCTCAAAGGATTCCCAAGTGCAGGTCAAGATTGGCCATCAACAAAGTTAGCCCAGTTCACCTTAGATAAGAAAAAGTGCCTTGGTGAGAACAAACAGAAGTAGATGAGCAAATAAATCTGTAGATGACTGGGTAATGTCGTAATAAAAGGGTCTTCAGATATTATGGGATAGTATAGGAATATTCTGGAATAGACAAAAATAAAACTTGGGAGAAACTATTCATAACAAGGACTCTGGGGTTTACCTACATTTTATTTCTGTCCTTGTCATCTCTCTTCTTGTTTCCTCTAGAAAGCAAATATTTTCCTTTCCTTCCTGGAGGCTGCATACTACTTAGTATTTACAAAGTACAGTTTACACCACTCTACCTACTCCATAAAGGCACTGCCAAGGCCAGTTTGTTTTTTGTTTGAGAAAATATAGAAAATATCTGTGACCATGAGAGAAGAGGAAACAAAACTGAACTTGAAATAAAATGGTATACTTCCTGTACAGTTCCCAGATTATTTTTCATTTTCAAGATGAAGTTTTGCTATTTTTTTCCTTAACAGAATTGCCATGTACAGATAGATATTTTAGAAAATTCTAAAATTTATTTTTACTTTATGTGTATGAGTGTTTTGCCTGTATGTAAGTGTGCCAGGTCCGTGCAATGCCCACAGAGGCCAGACAAGGGCATCAGATCACCTGGAGTTACAGCTGGTTGTAAGCTGCCATGTGAGTGCTGGAAATGTGGGAACTAAACCCAGGTCCTCTGTAGGAGCAGCAAGTGCTCTTAACTGTTGGGCCATTTCTCTAAGGGGGACAGGTTTTAAAAATTCCTCATAAGTGCGGCAGGAGTTAAGAGCACTCTGGCTGCTCTTGCGGAGCACCTGGGTTTGGTTCCCAGCACCCACAAATAACTCAAATAACCTTCCACAAATAACTCAAGTGCCAGGGGAATCCAACGCCTTTTTCTGACCTCTGTGGGCATTGTACAACATGGGTGCACTTACACACACGCAGGCAATACATTCCTACACATAAAACATTTAAAAAAAATTCCTCATAATAAGGAGTTTTCACTGTTTTTCAGGGGCATCTCAGCACATGACTTGCTGGCAGCTGGCTCTCTTATTTTTTTCAGTTGTGGATCCAGAAAAGCATGAGATTTTCTGGAAGGGAGAGAATACTGAAGTTGAACTGAGAGAATAGATGAGAATGAATATTTGAATCCCCTTCAAGGAAGCAAGCCCAGGTTTGCAAGTTTGCAAGTAAATGTTCAAAACACTACTGATTGTTTGCCAAGTGCTTGCAAACTCTTTTCAAATGCCCAAGGTAAAGGAAGGAGAAAAATGTGAAACATCTGCAACGTTGTTTGGCTTCACGTTTGCACATTATAACTCTAAAGACTATTACAATAAGCATGTAGTCTCTTATCGGACACTACCAAAACGGGGAGGTAATCCTAATGAGACGTCGTTTCATCAGAAACAGGAATGGAATTGTAGAAATGGAATTGTATTTAAGCACACATGCCCAAACGTGTGTATGTGTTATGTTTTCAACATTATAAGAACATCGCGCTCCCTTGTACTATGTGTGCAGCATGTGGAAAGACTGCTTCCCGCAGTCTACATTATCCAGATGCAATGCAGTCCAAAGATGGGGGATCCTACTTGGGCTCTGAGGGAAGCTGGCTCCAAGCCCGCGACCTCAGTGGCGCAGTGCTCATTCCCGCCAACCTGCGTGGGCCGTGATTCTCCGTGGCTTCCCGACAGAACACGTTAGTCAATGTGAGTCCTTTCCGCCGCTAGATGTCACCGCAAATCAATCGCTAGGACCGCGCGCGGGTTCCGTGTCGCCACAGACAGTCGGGCGCGGAGCCGGTTGCTGCCTGCGCGGGCTTCCTCCGCGACGCCGGCGCCCAGGGCGGAGCGGGACGGGGCGGGGCGTTGCGCTGCTGCCGCAGGATTAGTCCGGGCGTCGTGACCCGGACGGGAGGCGCGGAGGCGGCCCAGTGATGCAGGGGGATGTACGCCGCCCCACAACCCGCCAGGCTAGAGCGAGACGGTCACGTGCCGCCGGGGCACTCTCCCGCGGGCGGTGGCGGGAGAGGAGGGCGAGGAGGGCGGGGCTGGGGGCGGGCCGTCACGCAGAGCCTGGGGAGCCGGGTCGCCTCAGGCCGGGCGCGAGCCGGGCGCGTG
>NW_008348662.1:1282509-1291270 GCF_000622305.1 Nannospalax galili | reverse complement strand
CGCCGCAATCCACGGGGCCTGAGGCTACCAAGCGGAGGCCGTCCGGGGCCGCGGCGCTGCTATGCGGCCTGCGCTGCCCGCCGCGCCCGCGCCTCGCCGGCGGTGCCGGGTTATGTAACGCGTTGACCTCCCGTTCCCCCTGCGCCATGGCGCGGCCACCTGGGCGCCGCCGCCCGCGCCCTGCCGCCGACCCCCGCGCCCGCGGCCTTTCCTTCGCGTCCCGCCGCCTGCGCCGCGAACTCCTTCCTCCTGCGCCGGCGCCTGGCCGGCCATTCATTGACGCGCGCGTTCGGGCGTCCGCTCCGCGAGCGTCAGTTGAAGGTGGCTAAGGCTCAGCTCCGGCCTCACGGCGCAGCTCGTCCCCCGGTGCACCCGCTTCTCCGTTTCCCCGGCCCCGTGCACCCCGGATTCCGTGTCCCTTGGCAATTTTTTTCCACCCGTCTTTTCTTGTTACTTGTATGTCCCTTTATACGGGGCACCTGTCCCCAAGTGTTCTTGGAGGTGCCCCCTGCACACTCGCACGCACTGTTGAGGCCCCAGCCGAGGTGTAGACGGAGAAGGGAAGTTCCCTGTTTGACGGTTCTTCTTTTCGTCCTCCAGTTTGGAAGGCGACGACCTTAGTGTAGCACTCCTTTATTCAGAAAATTACAGGTGACACAAGTCTAATTCCGACTTTATTTCTTCTACCTCTCAGGCTGTGTAGTAGAAACTGAGGGACATAAAAATAATTTGTAACTACTAAGGACCATGTAACAACTCTTAAATCCTATTTACTTGCCTGGTCTTCGGCTTCTCAGCAGCAGCTCAGCCCAAGCTTACGTTCAACGTGCTTTCCAGACTCTGGAGTGTTTTCCTTCATAGATAGGACTTCCCCAGGCGAATGCTGCTAGCATACCCCTGCTTCCTTTCCAGCACTACTTCCTGTGCTGGACACTTGGAAGCTTACCTGAAGTTCTCTATCCTGGAAATCCGGACTATTAAGAATGTGGTTCATTCAGTATTTAGGTCATTTATTTGCCATTGTTCAAGAGTTATTAGGCATATCTTTTTTCTGTCTACTTGTAGGTCCTTTGATGTCAGTTTGTACCATTTCCTGTATTTTGTCATAAAACTTTACTCCTTATGGTAAGCAGTGCTTATTTGTTAAGTAAAAGAATTTGGATTCACTCTTTTAGGATTAATTTCTCTGCACTCTCAAGTAAGAAAATACAAATTTTAAAAATGTTTTAAATGTAAGGCAATTCTATTTCCCCATCCCAAATTGAAAATTTAAGATTATAATAAGAGAATTGAAAACACTGGCCTTTCAGCAACCAGTCATTGTTAATAAGTCAAATGGACTACATATATCTGTATTTAATAGTCATACATACTGTCTTCCGTCCGTGCCTTCTGTAGTGGAAAGATGAAAGTATTAGATGTGTGTTTGAATTCTGCCTGTGCCAGTTAGCTATGTGATAGTGGACAAGTTTTCTTACTCATAGTTAGGAGACATCATTTTTCAACTTGGATAGCTGAGTATTAAATCAATTCTTAAATGAAAGGCCTTTAATGAGACCCTGGTATACGTGGGTACTCATTCAGAATTTTCTGATACATTGTTTTGATTTTCAGATACGTTCTTTGTAGCCCTGACTGGAGCTCACTATGTAAGATAGACCAGGCTGGCCTTGAACTCAGAGTTCTGCCTGCCTCTGCCTCCTGAGTTCTGGGATTAAAGGTGTGGGCCACCATGCCTGGTCTTTGTGGTATACTTTTTAATAGTTTACTATCAAGAATAAGGTAGGATGTGCTAGAGACAAAGCATGAGAATAAAACCAATCACAAGAGAGCTTAGGTACCTGCTGTCTCCAAATGAATTAATTCTAAAGAACGTATGATTCTTTTCTGCTTCTCAAGGACATCTGGGATTATCTGACATTATATATCATAGGATAAATTAAACTATTGAAAAATGAAAAGACCTTTGTATTTCTTTCCCTTGTAATAACAGCAACTGAATCATTAATGTGAATATTAATGGATATTTAGCATTTTTCTTTAAATGCAACTTGAGTATGAGAAGAGTTATGATAAAGTCTTTAGAAGCAAGGTGCAGGTTCTTTTAGTATCTCATCTATTTATAATGCCCAACTTAAGTCCCAAGTTGTAGTGTGTCTTCCTCGTATGGTGTTCTTATTTGTCTTGCTCCCTGCCTTTTCCTCAGGTAACAGGATGATCTTTTGACAAAGAACTTGCTTCTTAAAATCCTCTAAAAACTTCCAGTTACACACAGAATTGAATCTTAGGCCCTTACTCCAGCCCATCAGGGTATTGCATGATTTGGCAGCTGCCAACTTAAGCTTAGTCTTACCCTATACTACCCAGCCTCAGTCCCAAGCTGCTCCTACCTTTGGTGCTACCCTTGCTATTTTATTTCACCTCTTTTAGGCAAAGTTCTTCCTGTCTTTTGTTGTGGTTGAGATGTTACCACGTCAGGGAAGCTGCCTCTGGACCCTAAAATAGAAGTGGGTCTCTTCCTGTTTTTTTTTTTTTGATTTAAATTTTTGTTCTTTTTCTCCTTGGCATTTATTATTAGATGAAGATACACTTATTACACTTACTAATTTCCCCCATTAGAATTGCTTTACTCTCTCTTCCCAATTACAGAGTAGAAATCTTACTAGATTTCTTCATAACAATTCCTGGCGCTTAGACTGTGTCTAGTACCTAATAGGCTCTTAGTAAAATTTGCTGAATAAGTGAATGTCCTTGATTTGAGTATTTACTCAGGACAGCTTGAGTTAAGATCCAGACTATTTACTGATTGTGTAGCCATGGATAAGTTAATAAATTTTGGTTCCTCATTTTGTTCATCTATAAGGTGACTATAGTTTTACCTACCTTATAGTATTACAGTGAGTGATAGTTAATACAAAGTATTTAAGTCTGAATTATTTAATACTTTTTATGCATGTATATTGTATGTGTAGAGGCCAGAGGTCCACAACTGGTATATTCCTCTGTTACTCTTCACATTATTTTTAAGTCAAGATCTTTCAAATCTGGAGCTTGCAATTTGGGCTAGGCTGGCCTCTGAGATCTTTCTGTCTCCATTCCCCTTAAGTTCTGGAGTTGGGGATGCATAGTACCACAGCAGACTTTTAGGTCTACAGGGTTCTGAACTCAGGTCCTCATGCTTGCTCTAGCACTTTGCCTACAGAGCCATCTCCCCAGTCCTGTTTTATACTTTAAAAAACCTTTTTGAATTTAGCTTAGCATACTCTTGGTTATGACAATTTTTACAACTCTTTCAAATAGGTTCTTTGTGTCTAGAACAAATAAACAAACTGCTGAGAATGGTGATCTGTATTTGGTCTTAATGTGTAAGTCAGGTTGTTCTTTTTTTTTTTTTTTTTTCCTTCAATCTATAGAAGATGCTAAGAGTGATTATCTCAACAATCTGACTGGATTTCGTATGTTTCACTTTGAAGTTCTGCTGGAGATAGGATTGTGATGAAAGCACTTGCAGGAGGCTTCTTGTCTTTAGATTGGAAACTCCTTGAAGATGTTGAAGTCTGATTCTTGTAGTATGTGGCAAGAGGTGTTTTGTGATCTTTAGTGTGTTCATTTTCTACCTTTCATGAATTTTCCCCCACACGTATTTGGTTCATTTAATTGAGGCTTAAAACAACCTGGCAATGTATATACCTCTGTACTCTTTTTATAGATTTTTTTTTTCCTTTTACATTTACAGAACTAGATGTCACAGTGACTTTGATGATACATACTTTGAGCTAATGCATCCTGAGTTACTCTTGCAAACTAAAATTCTGCCTGTAGCAACTATACTTTTATAAGATTAGTTATTTTTACTTAGCCCACTTGTCCTTAGCAAAATGGCTTTCTATAGTAACATTGTTTTATTACTCAGTTAAACTTTAATAGGATCCTAAGCTTTGGGCCTTAAACTTAAAAAGAATCTGCAATACAGTTTGTTCAACATCTATTCCACAATTTAATATTAGTTTCTAAATTATTAAGTGTGTACTATGTTCTAGGGCCCTTTGCTAAGTGCAGTGTCTCATTTAATATTAAAAAGGCACCATATTAGGCAGGCACATTTATAAAGAAACAGATTTGTAGAGATGGTGGTTTGGGTCACATGGCAAGAAAGGAACCAGGATTTCTACCTAGTTCTATATTACTCATGACCCAAGAGTCTAACCACTCTTCTGTGAGCCATATTAAAAAATGACAATGTTTTTGTTTGGTAACAAAAGCTATTTGTAAGTATGTGTTTCTCTTCAGTACTGGTAGTTTTTCTTTTTCTTTTTTTTTTCCCTTAGAAGAGGGTGTTGGATTCCTTGGAGTTGTAGTTAGTTATGGGTGTTCTCCCTACACTTATGACCTGGACATTGTGATCTGAACTCAGGCCTCAGATTGTGCTGCAAGTTCTCTTAATCACTGAGCCATCAGTCTCCAGAGTTAGAGTTGATTAAGAGCGTTTAATGCAATTTTTAAGCATGGACATTAAGAGGGGGGAAACACAAACATAAGACACATGAAGAGCTAGACAGCTTGATATAGCTAAGACAAGGATGGATGTGGGCTAAGCAAGAGAGTATCAGCAAATGTCTTTAACACTCAGCAGTTAAGAGTACTGACTGCTCTTGCAGAGGACCTGGGTTTGATTCTCAGCACTCGCTGGCAGCTAACAGCTGTCTGTAACCCCAGTTCCAGAAGAATCTGACACCCTCCTCTGGCCTCCATAGGCATTGCATGACATTGGCGAACTTACATGCAGGCAATACACTCACACACATAAAAGAAAAATAAATAAAAAGCAATAACTAATGATTATGATGACTTAAAAAGTTACATTGTTCTACTGGGAAGTAGTTGAGTATTTTTTGTCCTCTAATACAGTTAAGTTTTATGCTTTTTCATTTGGGCAGGTAGAACCCTTTTTAAGAAAATAACATTTGCTTGGCGTAGTGGCACATGCCTTTAATCCTAGCACTCAGGAGGTGGAGGCAGGCAGATCTCGTTTGAGCTTAAGGCTAGCCTGGTCTACATACCAAATTCTAGGCCAGCTGGGGCTGTAGGGAGACCCTGTCTCAAAAGACAGGAAAAAAAAAAAAGAAAGAAAATAACATTTATTTTGTGTGCATGTGTAGAGACCAGCTGACAATATGCAGCTAGCTTTGTCCTACCGTGCGGGTCCTGGGGATTGAACAGGTCATCAGGCTTGGCAGCAAGTGCCTTTACTTGCTCAGACATTTCACTGGCTCACGAAAAACTATTTTTTAAAAAACATTTTTATTTTATGTGTATATTGTCTGCATGTAGGTAAGTGCACCTGTGTCTTGCAATGTCCGTGGAAGACAGAAGAGGCCATTGGATCCCCTGGAATTGGACAGTTGTTTTAGCTGCCATGTGGGTGCTGGGATTTGAACTCAGGGCTTCTGCAAGACCAACCAGAGTTCTTAACCTCTGAGCCATCTCTCCAGCCCAAAAAACCATGTTTAAGATTAGCTAGTTCAGTTCCATGGCTTGGTGTATACTTATTTTACTTAGCCTGAAAACTACAAATGACAATGACTATGAGGGAAGCTATTATATCTGACCTGGAATTTGGAGGGGAGGAGGAATGGGAGATCAGACAGGAAAGATTTTTGTCACCTATAATCTACTGTGAAATTCCTTCCATTTGGAACACCTTGTGACATCTTTATTTAGTACATCCTCTTCCTTTGAATCCCTGCTATGGTCACTGTCCTCAATCCTCTGCATACATTTAGATAACCAACAAATCAGTCCAAGACCAGCAGTTTCTGAATTACCTGAGAACTTTTTAGAAATACAAATACCCAGCCCTACCAAAACATGCAAAGTTTCTGAACCAGAATCTTTGAAGTTGGAGTGTAGCATTCTGTTTTATTTCACAGTTCTAAGTGATTCTGATGCATTCTCAAGCTTGAGAACAACTGCTCTAGAGAAAATCCCCTTCTTTGATACCACCTTCTTTATTCTCTACTTGTTTTGTCCCTATCATTAGCTCTTCTATGTAACCTTTGAAATTCCATGTTTACTGCTTTTCCATAGGTAAGATGAATGGTATTATATTCCCTCTTTGGGTTCTTTTTATCATGTCATTTCTAGAACATTCTTTTGTTTGTCACTTGATCCCTACTTATAGACATGCCAACTTGGGACATCCTATTGTAAATGTTTAATAAAAGCAGCTGGGCTGTGTGGTTTGGAACATAAGAAACCAGAAAAATTGAAGGAGAATGTTTGGAAGCTTGGTTCCCTAGCACTCTCAAAAGCCAGAGAAAGCAATATCCTTGGCACTTTATTAAAATAGTGTCTCTACTTGCCTTTCCTTTATATAGGAGTTGGTAATTCTAGGAAGAAAATTATTGGTGATTTTTTTTTTAAATGCTTGCTCTCTTCAGCTTGCATCCACATGATCTTGTTTTTTTTTTTAAGTATTTTATGTGTATTGCAGTCACATGATATTGTTTTTTTTTAAGTATTTTATGTGTATGAATGTATTGTCTGCATGTGTGTAAGTGCATCTGTGATGCGAAGTGCCCTCAGAGGTCAGAAGAGGGTGTCGGATCTCTTAGAACTGGAGTTATAGATGGTGGTTAGCCACCATGTGGGTGCTGAGAATCAAACCTGGGTCCTCTGCAAGAGCAATCAGTGCTCTTAACTGCTGAGCCGTCTCTCCAACCACATCTTTTTGTATCTCTTAAATAGTTAAGAATAGCCAAGTGATGAGAGACAAAATTGCTAAATTGAATTGTTTGAAATAGAAAATTTTCTTTCAGTAAGGGATACTTCAAATAGGGACCATTCCTAGGTTCCTTTCTGTTGCTGTGATAAAACAATCTGATCAAAAGCAATTTAGGAATGGGTTTATTTCAGCTTACAAGTTACAGTCCATCAATAAGGGATGTCAGGGCAGGAACTCAAGGTAAGAACCATGTAGGAATGCTGTTCACAGTTTCTTGCTTAGCTTGCTTTCTTCTACAGCCCAGGAACACCTGCCTAGGGATAGTGCAGCCTGTAGTGGGCTGGGTCCCCCTATATCAGTGAACAGTTCAGACAGTCCACTGTAGACATGCTCACAGCCCAATCTGATCTTGGCAGTTCCTTGATAGAGGCTTTCCTCTCAAGGAAAGGAGTCTATGTCAAGTTGACAAGCAAAGCTAACTAGGACAGGGACATTACAGAAGGCATTTTTCCATAGCAATATCCAAATAGTTTTATTATACATCCCAATTGTCTTTTAAAGTTTATGTTTAGTTTATTTAAATGTAAAATCAAAATCATAATATTAAAATGTTTAAAGGTTCTTAAATTTATTAGGGTATAGGCTAAGCAACCGAAACGTGCCTCCAGATACAGTGAAAACAATATGGAGGTTTTTCTCTTGCCAATGATAGTCCAAAGATAGGCAGGTAATCTACAGAGGGTAAGCTTCTCAAGTCATTCAGGGCTCCATTCCTTCTGTTTGCTTAGCCATTCCCTAGGGTATTATATTTTTTCTAATAGCTGAAGCTTTGTTACTTCACAATTCATTCTTGAAAAAGAGGTAAACTTCCTTTAACAATATAAGACATTTGATCCCCAACACTAAGGAGGATAAAAATAAGAATATGACACAAATTTTGCACATACTCTGTTCATATCCTATTGGTCAGAACTTGGTCACATAGCTTTTCCTGATTTTGGAGGAGCCTAGGAAGTCCGTACTTGCCAACTGTCCTAGTTTGTTTCTCCATTGCTGTGACAAAACACTGACCACTATCAACTTGGGGAGAGAAGGCTTTATTCAGCTTACATCTCTCGGGTCATAGTTCATTAGGGAGCCCAAGGTAGGAGGAACTCAGGGCAGGAACCTGGAAGCAGGAGCTGGAGCACAGGTCAAGGAGGAATGCTGTTTACTAAGACTTCTCTCCTGGCCCCTGCTCAGCCTGCTTTCTTTCTTTTTTCTTTTTCTTTTTTCTTTTTTTTTTTTTTGGTTTTTTTGAGACAGGGTCTCCCTGTAGCCCCAGCTGTCCTGGAACTCACTATGTAGACTAGGCTGGCCTTGAACTCACAGAGATCCGCCTGCCTCTGAGTGCTGGGATTAAAGGCGTGCGCCACCACGCCCGCCATCAGCCTGCTTTCTTATGCAACACAGGCCCACCTGCCCAGGGGTGGTACCACCCACAGTGGGCTGGGCCCTCCCACATCACTCAGTAATCAAGAAGATGCCCCTCAGACATGGCCACAGGCTAGTCCAATAGAGACAATTCCCCAATTGAGGGTCCCTCAACTCTCGTATGTCAAGCTGACACTAAAGCTATCCAGCACACCAACTCTGTATCCCATTAAAGGGATAGAAGTAAAACAATGAGTATTAGAAGGCAGTGCCATTTTTGCCTATACAGCTTTGTTTTTTCAGGGAGATGGAAGGTGAATAGTGGTACCACAATCATCCTCACTTGGTACATCAGCTGCAAGTTTGGGGGCCTTCAGTACCACTCTTTTTCTTTTTTTAAAATAATGTATTGAGAATTTCATGCATATAAGGTGTTTTGATCAAATCCATGCCCCATTCAACTCCTCCCATATCTCCCCATCACTTTTTTCTGATAACTTCATGTACTCTTTCTTCTTCTTTTTTTTTTTAAATAGGGTGTTTTGTTACTCTAACATTTCCTCCTCTGAAGAGGTAACCCTAAAATCTTTTAAGGATTAGATAAGAGCTCCCAAATAGTTTTGG
>NW_008348662.1:1276674-1282398 GCF_000622305.1 Nannospalax galili | reverse complement strand
AGCCAATTCCTACCTCCTATTCTTATCATACCATCCTCTGAAGAGGTTATCCAGCTTGCGATAGGGAATTGGGACGCAGACCACTCTGGTTTCTTCCATGCTGAACAGGGAGGG
Source organism: Nannospalax galili (assembly GCF_000622305.1). NCBI lineage: Eukaryota > Metazoa > Chordata > Mammalia > Rodentia > Spalacidae > Nannospalax > Nannospalax galili. The sequence goes on along the minus strand of NW_008348662.1, from coordinate 1,282,284 downwards.
ATGCAGGGTGAGGCAATTGGGGTACCCCTTCAGTGGGTCTATCTAAAAGACTCCCAAATTGCATAACTCTTATCTCTAGGGGGAAAAGAAAGTCCTTGAAATCCTGAATAGGAGATGTGAAGAAGTAAAGGCAAGAGTAATTATAATTATTACCAGTTCTAGACAGGAAACTAGATAAAAGAACAGGGCAAGTTTCCAATGTTCATATTAGAGCCTATTGAAATTTCTTGATGAGAGCTTCCAAAAGCGTCCCTCTATGGAGTTCTTCTTCATTTTTCTTTCGTCTACCAAGGCTGGAATCGAGAGTGGTGGATTCAGGATTTGCTTTTAGGCACTTTGATAACTGTTGGAGTGGTTAGAATCAGTGTCAGTTCACTCTCAAAGTCTTCACCACATGGACGCAGGATCCAGGCGCTCTCAGGCGGGTCCCCTGCATTCTCAGCCCCTATGCCAAAGGGAGGCCAGAACAGGCACTCTCTGGCGGTCTGCTTAGATCACAGCTGCTTACACCGATGGAGGTCAGAACCCGCCCTAACAAGCTGCCTGCTCAGATCTCAGCCTCATCCTACCTCAGTACCACAGTACCTCAGTACTACAGCCTCACAGAACTCCTGAAAGCTCTTGTGCTTATACTTAGATTTATTATAGTGAAAGGATACAGATTAAAATTAGCCAAAGGAAGAATTAGGTGGGGGGCATACAGAGGAGTTTTGTAAGGGGACTTCTGTTTATTCTCTCTCTGGAGTTGTTCACAGTGCTAACGCTGGCATTGATGTGTGACAGTGCTCATGCAGTACTACAGAGAACTCACTGAAGCTTGTTATCCAGAGTTTTTATTGGGACTTGAACACTTAACATAAAATTGACTCCTGGCTTGGTTGACTCTTGGTTTCCGAGCATTCCTGAGGTTGATAATGCATGGCCCAAAGTTACCCCAGGTCACTTTGCCAAACTGTTTGAGGTAGCTCAAAGTTCCCCATTTAACAAGGATGTTGGCTAAGTAGTACATTCCAAGGGTTTGGAGAGTGCCTTCTAAGACCCTAATGTCAACAGCCAGACCTCTCTTTGGGTAAGGTTAATCCTTTAGTATAAAGCTGTGGAGTTTTTTGAAAGCATAGAAAACGTTCCTTAATGTAGTTGTTGAAAGATTTTTTTGTTTTTATTTTTTTTCCATATACATTAGACAGGGTGGTACAGCTGTTCATGAAGTTTTTAAGTGAACCAATATATATAGAGAGTGATAACACAATTTAAACACTGCAGAAAATCTCTCAAGACTTGTCAGGTTCAATTCTGTTCACATTAAAGAACTAAGATCTGATTTGAAGTCACTGAGTCAGGGCTGAGTTGGTTCTCTTTGTCTCTATTTCTAATGCATATGGACTAGGTGGAACGTTTATGTGGGGCCTATTTTCTTTCTTAGTCCTATTACAAGTATGATTACCAGTGTCTGCCACAGACAGGGGCTAGGTTAGCTAGTGGGTATGCATCTTTTAAAATTACGCTTATTTATTTGTGCATGTGTTTATACTTTTGGAGGTCAGAGAACAACCTATGGAAGTCTTTTCTCTCCCTTTACCATTAAGCCCTCAGGGATCAAACTCGGGTGATCCTCAGACTTGGCAGCAGGCACATTTACTGGCTGAGCTGGTCCTGAAGTGTCTGTTTTTATTGAATTGTATTAGACTAGTTTAATTCAGTTTATTCTCCAATAGTTTGTGTTGATGCTATCCTTATTTTCCCCATTGAAAATTTGGGAATGTTAGTTTTTTGGAAAATAAGTATAGCTAGGTGTGGTGGTGCACACCTTTAATTCTAGCACTCTCTGTAGTTCTAGGCCAACAAGGGCTACATAGTGAAACTTTTTTTTTTTAAAGATTTTTTTAAACTCGCAGTCCAGTCATCTCAGTATTTTTAAATATTTTATTATTTTTTATTTTATGTGTATGAATATATTGTCTGCATGTATGTGAGTGCACCCATGTTGTGCAGTGCTGCAGAGGTCAGAAGAGGGCTTCAGATTCCCCTGGATCTGGAGTTAAGGTCAGTTCATAGCCACCATGTGGGTGCTGGGAATCGAATCTGTGTCCTCTGCAAGAGCAGTCAGTACTCTTAACTGCTGAGCCATTTCTCCAGCCCCTGTATCAGTAGTTTAACTTCTCTATCCTAGAAGGCAATTTGTGTGCAAAATAAATAATACTTGACCGATCTGTTCTATAGATGGCTTGTAAAAATGAATTGATATAAAGAGCCCTTTGAAAAAAGGTATGAAAATAAGAAGTAGTTGATTTAAACGTAAAGAACTTAAATGTTAATTTAAGGAACATTGAAAAGAAGAAAATAAATTTTAGTAAACAGATAAAGGTTTTAGAAGGTAGAAACATAGGTAATTTGCCCTATCCTCCCCTCCTTTCCTAATTTTCTACAAAATATGTATTACTTTTATATAAACAAAGCCAAAAAACAAAACAAAAAACCACAACTATTTTTTGAGAAGGAACAAGACTTGAATAATTTGTCAACATGATAGAGTGTGTTGCAGAACACCAGTCAGTAATGGGAGGAGTGTAATAATATTCCAAGAAAAGACAGGTCAGACTCACTTCAAGAAAAGGCTGATTAACTGTGGGAGAAGGATCCCTGGTTACAGACCAGTCTGAGTTAATCGGCCTCCAAAAAAAAAAAAACGCACCAGAACTCCCTTTTCTATTTTTTTCTCCCTTGTTTTGGAGAGTGTTTGTCACTTTCATTTGACAGAGTTCTAGTTCTTTGAGTTGTTGATCGAGGTAGTATCTCAGTTGGGCGTTCGTGACATTTGTCTGTAGTAGGTACTACTTGGGAGACTGGGGCAGGAAGATTACTTGAGTCTTGGAATTCAGGGCCAGTCAACATAGAGCCTGACTCCAAACAAACAAAAAAGTATCTCATCTGGTATAAGAATTGCTTTTATTGCACCAGGTAAAGAATTGGCAACAGAAAACTGAAGGTGAAAAAAGCCCACCCCACAAAGTATTTTTTGTTTTTGTTGTTTCAAAGAGCGGGGGAGTGTTCAGGATAAAACCTGACTTAAAAAATCTGGAATTTAGGCCAGGCATGGTGGTGCACGCCTTTAATCCCAGCACTTGGGAGGCAGAAGCAGGCAGATCTTTGTGAGTTCAAGGCCAGCCTGGTCTACATAGTTCCAGCACAGCTGGGGCTACAGGGAGACTCTGTCTCAAAAAGACAAAAAAAAATCTGGAACTTGGTTTAGAGGCCCTAAAAAATATAAAAACTAAAGCAAATATTAGTGCTTTTGTGGAACTTGTTGCAAGGGTCTTTCTCTTGGGTATATGGTTTTTGTTTTTGCTTTAAAAAGCCTGGTGAGTGTCTCTTCAGAGTCAGAAACTAACTTTAGTATGTAAGTTGAGTCTGGGAGAGCACTGTGCTTCCTGGGGTATAAAACTGAAGAATGTCTGCACTGCTCTTAAAATTTAGCAATCTGAGAACCATAGCCTGGGACATTGTCTCTATGGAAGAGTCAAAACAAAATCTCATAACAGCATTTTTTTTTTTTTAAATTTGAGTGTCACACTGAATGTTGTTTATCTGGTTTTAAAGCCTTTACCATTTAAGGAAAACATAAGAGTGGGATGTAGCAGGCATTGTCAAAACTTTTTTAGGTCTCTAGGTTTGTAGTCCATTTATTTAACTACTCTTAAGGGCAGTACGTGTTCTTCATAAATTGCATTTTGTCTCCCACTGCCCCTGATCCAATAAAAAATAAAAGTCACAGGCACTGTTGCACAGATTTCTTGGAGAGGTTGACTCTTCCCCAGCTTTGAGCTCCCTACTCCATTTGCCCATCTCTGATCCTCCAGCTGTGGAGTGCTTCCAGCTTCAGAAGTGCTGTTTGTTTTTTGTTTTTTTTTCTTTTGTTTCTAAATTATGGCAAAATACATAGAACATGGAAACCCAACATTTTGACTATTTTTCAATGTTTAGTGGCATTACGTACATTGTGCAATAGCCTTCGTCACCATTCATCTCCAGAATCCTTTTACCGACCCCAAACACACCATTCTTTCTGTCTCTGAATCTGACTACTTAAAGTATGTGGTATGAGTGAAATGATACACAGATGTTTGTCTGTTTTTTTGTTGTTGGGGATTTAAAAAATATAGTATTTTTAATAATTTTATGAATAGCTTATTTCACTTAGCATAATCTTTTCATGGTTTATCAGTATTGTAGCATCAGTTGGAATTTCCTTCCTTTGTAGGTCAAAATAATATTTCCATTATGTGTATATACCACATTTGGTTTACTTACTCCTCCAGTGTACACTTGCGGTTGCTTCCATCTTTTAGCTACTGTTAATACTTGTGGGACTATGGGTGTATCGATAAATATATGCTTATTTCCCTACTTCTGAGTTCTTTTGGGCAAATATTTAGAAGTGACCTTGCAGATAATTTAATTCTTTGAATCCTGCCATGTTCTTTCTCATAGCAGATGAATCATTACCTATTTTTTCCAATAGCATACAAGGGATTCCAGTGTCTTCCCATCTTCTTCAGTGTTCACATTCTTGGGAGGTTGAGAGAGGAAGATCTGGAGTTTTTGGCCACCTGGACTACAGAATTAGACTGACTGAGAAAATCAAGGGTTGAGGGATGTATAGCTTAGTGGTAGAGCACTTGCCCAGAATACCCAAGGCCCTGGATTTAACCCTCAGCACCCTACAGTTATTCCCTTTTTGGGTGTGAGGAGGTATTTTCTTGTTTTTTTTTTTTGGTTGTATGATTGGTATTGTGCTTATCTAAGGCCATTGGTATATCAAATCTTTTGAAAATTGGATTTCTTTTGTCTTTAATGTTAGAATGTAGTTTTTAAAAAGTCTATTCAGTATTTTAGCCTCTCACTGAATATATAATTTCAAGTATTTTCTCCCAGTCTGTAGTTTGTCTTTTCACTACTATGTCCTTTGATGTACAGTTTTAATGTTTTTCAAAAAAATTAATTTTTTAGTTAGCATAAAAATAATGGGTTTGGGCTAGAGAGATAGCTCAGTGGTTAAGAACACTGGTTGTTCTTGCAGAAGACCTGGGTTCAAATCCCAGCCTGGCAGCTAACAACTGTCCTTAACTCCAGTCCCAGGGGATCTGATAGCCTCTTCTGACCTCCACGGGCATTGCATGACACGGGTGCACTTACCTACATGCAGGCTACACATGCATACACATAAAATAAAAATAATAAAATTTAAAAAATTAATGGGTTTTATGTCATTTTATGCATCTATATCATTGTAATTTCCTCAAATTAGTCCCCCGTCCCTTTTCCTTTGCTCTTGCTCATCATCTTCCCCACAAATACTCCCCCTCCTGCTTTCACAGTTTTCAATCTTAATGAAATCCAATTTATCTACTTCATTGTGTGTGCTTTTAGTGTAAGGTCCAAGAAATCATTGTCAAATCCCAATGTCAGAGTGTTCCTAGAGTTTAAGATTTTTAGCTTTTATGTTAAGGTCTGTGGTTTTGATCCATTTTGAAATAATTTGTGTATATGGTATAAGTTAAAGGTCCAACTTCTTTTGCATGTGATGTCCAGTTTCGCTAGCACTGTTTATTG
>NW_008348662.1:1273504-1275842 GCF_000622305.1 Nannospalax galili | reverse complement strand
TAAAATCTAAAATCTAGAACTGATGTGGTGGCTGATGCCTATTTTCCCAACACGCAGGAAGCTGAGTCAGGAGACTTACTATGAGTTCCAGACCATCCTGGGTACATTGTGGGACCCTGTATCAAAAAAAAACAAAAAGTAAATAAAATCAGGCAATAACCATGAGAAAGCAGGTAAAATGAAGCTTTTTAATGAGATCCGACCAGCCTCTTAGAATGCACTTTGAATTTCAAAGCGAACCTGGTGTTAGTATGCACTATCAAAAAGTTAGACTATTTTAAAGTAATCCTGTTGTATATCAAATAAGCAGGTTTCTTTTTTGAATATATTTTATTTAATGTGTATGAGTGTATTCCTTGCTTGTATGTAAGTGCACCTGTGTTGTGCAGTGCTTGCAGAGGTCAGAATAGGGCATTGGATCCCTGAAACTGGAGTTAGAGATGGTTGTTAGCGGCCATGTGGGTGTTGGGAATTGAACCCAGGTCCTTTGCAAGAGCAGCCAGTACTCTTATCCACTGAGCCAGCTCTTCAGCCCCTATAAGCAGGTTTTTAATGAGACTTTCCTAGAGGTTTGACGTTCTCTGTTAAAGAGAATAGGGAAAATTAGGAAGGCTTACATAGCATTTTAAATTCCCATCTACTTCCATTTGCCTTAAATTTGCCTTACCTGTCTAGCTATTCTTGCATGTTGACAAGGGACTAGGCATGGCTGTATTGACAGTCACTAATTTGGTTGGTGTTTAATTTTTTACTTGTATTAGCTTACAGTTTTAGCTTCTAGGTTAAGTTTAGCTTGCAGAAGCTTTCAGTGGTTGAGGCATTTCCAAGCCCCTTTTGTAGAGTCACATATGGAAACAGATAACGAAGAGGTCTTTAGGCTTTTGTTTCATTAGTTTAAATTAATCAGCCTTTCCCAAGTTTATACCTTTGAGAAGAATGTTACTCAGACCCTAAATCCAAAACACAAAAAAGAGGGGGGCTAAAATGAGATAGTTTAGAGAATGAAGTAAGGACTTGTTATTTTTATCCCCAACTTTCTTTATTCCTGTCACATTTCTGCCTTCTATCCATTTGTGGCCCCATAAGGAGATCTGAGTATTATAATCAGCCACATTTTTCTTATAGGTGAAAAGATGTCAGACTTAGTACTTTTGGAGTAAATTGTATCATAACTAGGCAGTCCTTGAACTGGGATTTGAGTCCAGATCTTCTGTTACTAAGACCATTCCATTATGTTGTAGAAACTGGGTGCTTATTTTGAATAACAATATTATGTATTCTAAAGTTTTTAGGATTTCTAAGACTGTAGTATAATTTGATTTTTATTCTGAACTAGCAGTGTAGATTACTGTAGTAGCACACGTTTATTGAGGACACAGCCTAAATGCTTGGGACAAAGGTATTTTACATACGTAAGTTCATCCTTTAATCCATTTTAAACTAATTTAAAAATATTTATTATTTTTATTTTATATGTATGCATGTATTGCCTGCATGTAGGTAAGTGCACTTGTGTCGTGCAGTGCCCATGGAGGTCAGAAAAGGCTGTGGGATCCCCTGGGACTGGAGTTATGGACAGTTGTTAGCTGCCATGTGGATGCTGGGATTCAAACCCGGGTCTTCTTAAAGAACAGCCAGTGTTCTTAACTGCTGATCTGTCTCTCCATCCAGCCCCTTAAACTAATTTTTAAAAAGGTTTTATTTATGTATATGTGTGTATATACTTTGTTATCTGTGTGAGCCTGCCCATGGAGGCTAGAAGAGGGTATAGATCCTCTGGAGCTGGGGTTACAGGCATTTGTGAGTCAGCCACCTGATGTGGGTGCTAGAATAGAACCTGTGTCCTCTGTAAAAGCAGCAAGTGCTCGTAACCTCTGAGCTATCTCTCCAGGCCCCTCAAAGTAATTTTTGAGGTTCATCATTCATAGCTTCCTTGTAAATGGTGCTGGATATGTAAGTTATTTTAGGTTGTATATTATAATTTTAGAAAATCTTTATCACTTTACTCAAGGTCATCAGGCCTTGGGGGATTAACCTGGAATACTCAGTCTGTAAGAGTTGCCCCGAAAACACAAGGTGATTTTTATTTACAAGACACAAGTCTAGCTTGATAATTAGATGACTTGTCAATACAGGGAATTGAACTTGGGTCCATTACTTCTTAATGAGTAGAGATACATTGTAATTCAAAAGGTTGCTTTAACAGAAAGGATAGAAACCAAGAGCTCATTGTTTCTGTCCGGTTATTAGTATCCTGATTCATTGTCTTCCTCCCTTTAGAAAAGGTCCTACTTGAATAATCAAATCAGTACCTACAGTGGAGAACTTTTCTATAGAT
>NW_008348662.1:1257941-1273477 GCF_000622305.1 Nannospalax galili | reverse complement strand
TGCCTCTAGGCTTAACTTTAAATCCTGTTTAAAGAGCAAAACCTTTCTTTTCTTTTTTTTCAGTCTTTTTGAGATGGGGTCTCCCCATAGCCTCAGCACCTTCCAGGTATTTCACTGTATTACCAATCTTGTAAATGACCCATAGTTAATTCCTATCTGTTTGTGATTCTTACTGGTATCAAAAGTGGGCCACTTGCCAATTTTGTCTGTACCACTTTTAGGGGAGGAGGTATTTATGATTATGCTGTCTGTTAAACTGTTAGCACAGAATATGATTGTGAAGTTGTGAGAAAATGTTTTATTTTTGTTGTTAAAAGATTTTTTTAATTTGTGTGTGTGTGTGTGTGTGTGTGTGTGTGTGTGTATGTATCTGTGCATGTGTGAATGCAGGTGCTCACAGCTCATAGTGTCTGGAAGAGGGTGTCAGACCCCCTTGGAGCTGGAGTTACAGGTGGCTGTGACCTGCTGACTTGGGAGTTAGGAGCTGATGTGGGTGCTGAGAGCTGAACTCCAGTCCTCTGCAAGAGCAGTACTTGCTTTTTTTTTATTTCAATTTTATGTGTATGAATGTATTGTCTGCATGTATGTAAGTGCACCCATGTCATGCAATGCCCACAGAGTTGAGAAGAGTGTATTGGATCCCCTGGAACTAGAATTAAGGACAGTTGTTAGCCACCATGTTGGTGCTGAGAACTGAACCTAACCCAGGTCATCTGCAGGAGAAGTCAGTGCTCTTAACTGCTTAGCATCTCTCCAGCCCTGGAAAAATGTTTTAAAGTAAGAGAAATAAATTGTAGATAAGATGAAATATTCAGAGTACCTTTTCAAATATTGATGAATTGCTCTACAATATAGTTAGATTGTATTTCTGTATTATCATGTTTCATAGCTTACATGAAAGTTTATTATATTGACTCAATAAATATTTATTGACTACCTATCATATACAAGATTAATAGCAATTATATATATTCATTATATAATGTTTTGATTATCTGAAATGAGATTTATGTTGGTTTCAGTGAAATGAATAGTATATGTAAATATCAACAGCCATATTGGTACCTGTACATATTATTTGCTTCCTGTCACTGCATCTTTCCTTTTGTTTGGCCTTATAGTGGAGGTTGTCAGGTGGCAGAGCTGCCTGTTTTCAGCTTTATGCTGAGAACCTCCTCATTGCCCATGCTACTTTACCTTGTGTTCATTCATAGCACTAGTATGCCCTTGCTTTGTGAGTGTTGTCTCCTCCCTACCTCCCAACACACTCAGAAGCTCTGGTGACTCTGAAATTCACTGTGTAGCTGCCTAGGGTGGCCTTGAACTTTTGGCTCTCCCCCTGCACTCATCCTGAGTGTTGGGATTACAAGCATGAGCCACCATGTCTGGCTATTCATTTCTTTTGCAGTTGGAAATTTTAGAACTCTTGTTGCTTCCTTGAATGAACATAACATGACTATTTTAAGTCTCTTATGTTCAGTATCTGCTATCTCTGTAAGTCTGATTTTGTTGTTTTGTTGGTTTTCACCTGTATAGTTTAATTCTTTGTGTCACAATCATTGTATTTGTAAAATCAATGATAGAATATGTAAGGTTTGGGATTTATCATAGTGGATTTATGCTTTCTTGTGCCAGGTGCTTTTGTCAGGATTATCTTAATTACTTTCCAAAATTAAAATAATGTAAAGCAGCATTAAATTTCTGCAAAGTCTGGCCTGTTTACTTCCAGCTTATTCTTATTCCTGGGATCCCAGTCCCAAATGCAGAGATCAGTATTCTCAGAAGACTCTTCAACTCCAAATCTTATTACTAACCTGGTTAGCACTGTGTTTGTTAAAAACATGGCCCATTGCCACTCATCTAGAATTGATAAATACTCTCAGAGGGAAAGGAATCCCATTTTGGGGGAGAAGTGGCAGATATCTGCTATAGATTATTGTTCTGATTCTTGACGAGTAATTTTCACTGTTTGGTAGGCAGCCTGTTCCTTGAGGCAGTTACTTATTTTTTTTTAGAAAATGAAGTATCATTTAGCATTTGACTCTAGTGGGTTTTGTTTTGTTTGCTTTGTTTTTGTCTTTTTCCTTCAGTGCTGGGATCAAACCCACAGCTTCTGGAATGCTAGGCAAGCGCTGTGCTACTGAGCCATATCTACAGCTCTAGCATCCAACTCTCATGCTTGTCTACCTTCACCTCAGTACATCAGTAAGGATTTTCTTACTGTTTTTTTATAGTAGGAGATCTTAAGGTGCTCTTAGATGGTTGAATAAATGAATTCGACTTTTTATTTTTGAGCCAGAGTGTCCTGTGCCCTGAACACAATATGTAACTGAGGTTGGCCTTGAACTACTCATCCTCTTCACTCCACCTCCCAAATGCTGAGATTATTGGTGTGCACTGCTACGCCTGGCATTAAATTTTAAAAATGTGTTTTTCTTTGATATACTTTCATTTAGCATTTAATTATTGTATGCATCCTTAGCATATAATGATCAGAATTCCCAAGTTCTTTACTCTAAAAATAGGTGTATGGGGGCTGGAGAAATGGCTCAGCGGTTAAGAGCACTGACTGCTTTTGTAGAGGACCTGGATTCAATTCCGAGCACCCACATGGAAGCTACAAACCATCCTAACTCCAGTTCCAGGGGAATCCGAAGCTCTCTTCTGACCTCCACGGCATTGCACGACATGGGTGCACTCCCATAACATGCAGGCAATACACTCATACACATGAAATTAAATAAATAAAGAAATAAAGAAATAACATATTTAAAAAATAGGTGTATGGATTCATAGTTCATAATGACATCAGGAATTTTGTATTAGGCATTTTTTAGACTCTTAAGGAGTTAAGTTTTTAGGAACTGGACAAAGGAAGCTACTTAAAATGAACAGATATTTAAGAACAACATGGCAGTTACAGGGCTTGCCAAGAACACGTTGAACACCCTTGCATCTGCCTATAACAAACTGGAAATTCTTCTGTCCAGTAAAGTTTCATATTTTATCTCTTGTTCTTCAGAGTTCTTTATACATTCCCCTAAAGCATTTAAATTATCTTCTTACTACTGAAACTTAATTGTAAGAAGTATTTCTTTGTATCTTTTACTCACTTTTAGTATGTACTGTACAATTTGTTAATACCAAATATCAGCAAATCTCTCAGTATACCAAGAACCAAGAGTATTTGAAACAAAGTGTGTGTTAATATGTGATAAAATATCATGTTTCAAGTGTTAAAAGATTTTTTGAAGCATATCAACACTAATTTGAGTTTGATAATATGTAAGCCTTTATATAACAATAAGAATTTGATATAAACTATTGTAATTACAAGGAAAATATGTAATTAGAGATTGTATTAATTTTGTAAAGAATAATGCAATCATGTCCCAACCACATGGCTAGAAGAATTTGACTTTACAAAGACACATTTAGTGCCTGTTTTGACTTAAGAATCTTGACTTTCTGTCTTGCTACTCATTAAACCTGACCCTTAAGACGAGCCTTTATTTGGTCATCTTGGTGGTTGTATTTGGTATAGTTAGTTGATTTTGATTATATGATAATCCATGATAATCTTTCTCTTTGATTTTTTTTTCTGTTTTTTTTTGTCTTTTTGAGACAGGGTCTCCCTGTAGCCCCAGGTTAGGCCTGGAACTCGCTTTGTAGACCAGGCTGGCCTTGAACTCACAAAGATCTACCCACCTCTGCCTCCCAAGTGCTGAGATTAAGGGTGTTCAACACCATACCACTTGATGTATTGTTTTAATTGACTTCTTTTTGCGCCTTTTGTAAGATAGGTATGTTATACCATATGTGCATTCTTGATTATTTAACATATAAATCACAGTTTAAAAGCCAAATTATAGGACAAATAATGAAGGGAAATATTTTGATCTACCCACCTCTGCCTCCCAAGTGCTGAGATTAAGGGTGTTCAACACCATACCACTTGATGTATTGTTTTAATTGACTTCTTTTTGCGCCTTTTGTAAGATAGGTATGTTATACCATATGTGCATTCTTGATTATTTAACATATAAATCACAGTTTAAAAGCCAAATTATAGGACAAATAATGAAGGGAAATATTTTATATTTAAAGTGAGTTGTATTGTTGCTCAGGAGTGCATAGTCCTGTTGTGGTCCCCCCCCCTTTTCCCCCCCCCCCCCCGTAGTGAGGGTATTGTGTCCTGTGGGCAGATTTCACTTGTAAAGCAATCTGAGAATTGTATATTTTGAAAAACTTACTTGGCATTGTACTTTGGACTTTAGTTTCTAATTTTTCTCGATCAAAATATCAATGAGGAGTACATTGTTATAAAATTGACATATTTTTTTCTTCTTGATACAGAAGCTCCACCATGAGGCGAGGTGGATGGAGGAAGCGAGCTGAAAATGATGGCTGGGAAAAATGGGTATGATCTAAGGAATAAAAATAATTATTTAAATGTCTAGATATTTTTTCATTCTTTTTAATTTATTATGTGGCTGAAGGTATAAGTTGTAAATGGCTTTATACACTATTTTCATAATGCTTTGAAAAACTACAGTGTTCATAAGCTCCAACCCTTAAATTTTATTTTACTATCAGGAATTTTATTCTGAAGAAGTAATTAGGCTTGTACATAAAAATTTAATGAATGATTAATTTATCTCAGCATTGCTGGTAACACTGAGAAACAGGAAAAACACATAAATATCCAGTAGCGGGGAATTGTCAGACAATTATGTGTTATTATTTAGCTTTACATACATATATTTTGATACTTTATTTATTTTATGTGTATGAGTATATTGCCTGTGTCTTAATACACCTGTGTCTTGCAGTGCCTGCAGAGGTCAGAGAGGGCGTCAAATCCCCTGGAACTGGAGTTACAGATGGTTGTTGGCCACCATGTGGGTGCTGGGACTTGAACCTGGGTCCTCTGCAATAGTAGCCAAGTGAACCACTGAACCATCTTCTAGCCCTTAGCTTAAAATTTTTTTTAAAACTTTTTTTTATTATTTTTATTTTATGTGTATGCGTGTATTGCCTGCATGTAGGTAAGTGCAACCGTGTTGGGCAATGCCCGCAGAGGTCAGAAGAGGCTGTTGGATCCCCTGGTACTGGAGTTATGGACAGTTGTTAGCTGCCATGTGGGTGCTGGGATTCGAACCTGGGTCTTCTGCAAGAACAACCAGTGTTCTTAACTTCTGAGCCATCTCTCCAGCCCCTAGCTTTATATTTTTAACCTGGAATGATAGCCTTAGCTAAAACAGTGGGTGACAAAAGAATATTATGTATGATCCTAATTTTGTGTTGTGAGGCATAACAAACAAGGTTTAAAAAGCTAGCTACCCGAAGTGTTAGTGAATGGGATTATATTAATTTTCTTTTCATATTCTTTATTTTCTGAAAAATTTTATAATGAGCATGTAATATTGTAATAATCAGTAAAAACAATGAAGTCATTTGCATTTTGGAAAAAAAGTATATACCACTTCTTGCCACCTATGGCTGTAATTTGAAGACCTGATAAACAATCAAGCCTAATTATTTTAAGGTTAAAAAATGAGACAATTCCTAAGTCTGTCCAGTTGTTTTCAATAATAAAAATTTTGTATGTTCTTTCTGACATTGAAATAACCTAATGAAAATTAATACTACCATCAAATCAACTGATTAGATTCAGAACTTAGCCATTGAATTATTAATTGTATTCGGCACCATTAATGGACAGTTGCTTATTTTAAGCTTCTTGTATGGGAAACAGTAGAAGCCAGTCTAAATTATGCTAAGATTTTTCTAAATTTCTGTGTTAACTTTGATATAATGTTCTCAGTTGCATATGCAAGAACAATATTTTGTATTAAATTATGGACTTATCTTTAACTTACCTCATAAGAATATAACAAAGTTCTTAAAAATTAAGTTAACAAGGTTTTCCGCAGCTGAGGAGGTCACGTAGTGGCTGCCCTGCCGGCTCTGGCCCTGCTCTGCAAGCTGCCATGGCAGCCAGTGCCTTTCCTGAGGTCATCAATGCAATCCTGAAGACAAAGCATTTGCTTCCTCCTAAGCCACAGCATATCAGTTATACAGAAATACAACTTTGGGAAACAGTCTTCAAGAGAGCCTCAGTGAACTCATACAGTCTCAACAGATCGCCCCCCAACTTGCACTTCAAGTTCTACTTCAGTTTGATAAGGCTGTAAATTCAGAATTGGCTCAGAGGGTCAGGAGCAGAGTCAATTTCAGGGGCTCTCTAAATACATACAGATTCTGCAATAATGTTTGGACTTTTGTGTTGAATGATGTTGAATTCAGAGAAGTGACAGAGCTTATTAAAGTAGACAGTGAAAATTGTAGCCTGTGATGGTAAAAGTGCTGGCTCTAATACTACCGAATGAATAGAGAAAACGGCTTTTTAATGCCGTCTTCTGTTATTATTCATTGCTTTTTGAGGAGAACATAGAAGAGACTTTTTAAAATTTATTTAGCTTTGCAGAAATGACAACACTGCTGTACTCGCCGACAATTCCAGCAGAAAATGGCTTAACTCTGTCTTCTCGTAATTACATTACCTTTATTCTACAGCGTAAAGAAATGTACTTTCTTTTTAATGACAAATCAAAAGTATCTCATTCTGAAAAACATTCTTCAATAAACGCATTTTAGGCTGGAGAGATGACTCAGCGGTTAAAAACACTAGCTGTTCTTGCAGAAGACCCAGGTTCAAATCCCAGCACCCACATGGCAGCTAACAACTGTCCATAACTCCAGTTCCAGGGGATCCAGCAGTCTCTTCTGTCCTCGGAGGGCATTGCATGACACGGGTGCACTTACATACAGGCAATGCATGCATACACATTTTAAAAAAAAAAACCCTCAAAAAAAAAATGAAGTTAACAAAAGTTTTCCTTCGTCCTATCTGCTTTGTTACTTTGTCTTTATATTACCCTGGCCACTAGTGTAGAATAAGATTGATTTTTTTCCTTAAAATTTATATATGTATATATATATTTGAACTGTAAGTTTCTTTAAAGGTGGAGGTACTGAGGAAGAAACTATCTTTTGTGATTGGTTAATCTTTTCTTTAATTTTAGGGTGGCTATATGGCTGCCAAGGTCCAGAAATTGGAGGAGCAGTTCCGATCAGATGCTGCTAAGCAGAAGGATGGGACTTCATCTGCAATATTTAGTGGAGTTGCCATCTATGTTAATGGATATACAGGTTGAGTACTTTCTACTTTTTATGTATCCTATTTGGGCATGAACTTCTTTAGGATTGAGGATTCTTTTTTAAACTTCTTTCAATTTATTATCTGTATAAAAATTATTTTTAGATGATAGAAAAAAATCCTTGCTTGGAGACTTTCACTCTTCCTTTCCATCCTGCGTTTAGTTGTTTTTTTTTTGTTGTTGTTGTTGTTTTCAAAGTGCATTGTTTAAAGTTAAATAAGCTTTAGAATGGAAAACAGGAAACATCTTGCTTAAGTGACTGATTGGAAGCTTGTTACCCACAGCTGTGGCTTTGAAACCTAAGAGTGACATTGTAGGGTGACCTGTTAGGCCATTTTGGGAGGAAGTCTCTAACTGTAATTATCCATAGGTCCTTGAGGTGTATACATGTGATTTGTTCTGTTTTCTTGCCTGTAACAGGATATAAATATAGCTGAGAACATTTTAGTTGCCAAAGAAGGTTGGGAAAGGACCAGAATTCTGAGCCTGGAAGCAGAATTTCATTTAATCGCTCTTCTTGGTGGTGGTGGTGGTCCTCTCCTACCAGCTGTACCTATTATTGTGTCTGCTGTCTGGAAGGGAATGAGTGGTTTGCGTTATGAGTTGGGGGAAGAAATATGGGAACTCCCGAGAGTCTCTTAAATAATTTCAACTATGAACTTCCTGTTTTAAGATTTACTTACACACCTACTTTTAGACATGTCCAATGCCTCATTGCATCAATTTCCATTACTATTTCCCCTCCTTATATCAAGTGGGGTTTCATATAGCCAACCTAGATTTTTTTGTGTGATTTGTAAAGTCAGTCAACACTTGTCTTTTGGTTCTTGGATATTACTCCTAAGTTTTTTCTTTATTCTCTGAGTCTTATGATCATTGTGTATGCATGTCCGTGTGCATGCATGCACACATACTCTCTTATGTGCATTTATGTCAATATATTTACCTCCTTTTTTTTTTTTTTTTTTTTTTTAAATCAGTGCTCAGCTGGCCGATACCTGTTTAGGTCTCTATTCATCCATCACTTCTGATTGTCTTCATACTGGTTTAGATAACTTCACATTGCTCCTGTAGGGCTATGACTTTTGGCTCTCTTTGTATCTTCACATCATTAGACCTAACTATAGTTGGCTGTTAACGAGATAAGAGCAACATTTTCATCACTATTGTATTATTATTGCTTCTGTGGTTGACTGGACCTAACCATTCAGGAAATGTTTGCTGACTTAAAATTAATATTAACTGGGCTAGAGAGAGATGCTTCAGCAGTTGAGCATTGGCTGTTTTTGCAGAAGACCCAGGTTCGAATCCCAGCACCCACACATCAGCTAACAACCATTCGTAACTCTGGGTTCAGGGGAATCTGACAACATCCTCTCCTTTCCTCTTCAGGCATTAATAACACTATACAGGTGCACTTACACTCATTGAATAGAAATAAAATTTTAAAAATTTAATATTAATCAGATAGCACAATGGCTTTGCCTAGTGAGGGTAGAACATGCTGGTTTTGCTAGGTATCATTGACAGTGAATTTGGTCTTGGAGTGTTACCTCATAGTGTACGCTAGAGCAGCTTTGAAAATATTTCTTCTTAAATATATCTTGACAAATTTAAGTTTCATAGACTTGTCACAGGAACTGTGAAAGATTAAAAATGTTAATAAAAACAAACATTGCTCTTTATATCAGCTAGTTAGGAAAATACCTAATTCATAAGCACACCCTTATTGACATAAGAAATAGTAATGGAAATTCTTTATGAAAGAGAAAAAAAAATATTGCACTAATTTGAATGATGATCTGGAATTGTGATTCTATTTTGGTGTCACCTGACAGCCTTTTCTGACCGTGGGCATTGCACAACACAGGTACACTTACCTACATGCAGGCACGCGTACACATAAAATAAAAATAATAAAATTCAAAAAATTAAAAAAAATTTTATGATTTTTATTTTTTCCGAGTGTATTGCCTTCATATATGTAAGTTCTCTGTGTAGTTCAGTGCCCGTGGAAGTCAGAAGAGGGTATCAAAGTCCCCTGGAACTAGAGTTATGGCCAGTTGTAAGCTGCCATCTGGGTGTTGGGAATTGAACCTGGGTCCTCTGCAAGAGCAGCCAGTGCTCTTAACTGCTGAGTCATCTCTCCAGCTCCTGATGTCATTAACTTTTGTGTGACATGTGAATTAGTTTTTGTTTGAATTGATTATTATCTCTCTTTTAAGATAGGGATAATTCTTATTTTTGTTAGTATTATACAATAATTCTGCAAAGTTCTATTATGTTGAATTTTACAGTGACACAGAGTTGTGGTGATATAAAACAACTTTGAGGAAAAGATTAAATTTCAGTGAATACTTTGTAGATTTACCAATAAAACAGAATTAACAGGTTCTGTGTAACGAGTTAACGAGCAAAGAATGGAAAGAATTGTGTAAGGCTGAGTGTGGTGGGGCACACCTGTAATTCCAGAACTCAAGAGGCTGAAGCAAGAGAATCTCAAGATCTAGAGCACCCTGGTCTACACAGCACAAAACACTCACTCAAATAATGCTTCAGAGATGCAATAGACAAGCAAGGGATGCCATTTTTGTTGATGTTAAGTCATTTTCCCCATAGACTTTTATTAATATTCCAAGTTTGCTTGACTGCTTTAAAGTTTCCAGTTCTACCATCCATGCCTTTTTCATACCCTCTATCCCTTTGACTCAATTACTTAAATAACTTAAACTTAGAAGATCCTCTTTGTGCCTGTTCATCCTCCACCCCCAACTCAGTATATGGTATATGTATGTATTTGTGAGGATGTGTGCACATATGTGTGGAGGTGAACGTCGGATGTCTTCTTTGATCATTCTCCACCTTATTTTTTGAGACAGTCTTTCAGTGAGATTTTATGTAGCTCATTGATTTGGCTAGGCAGGCTGGCCAGTCAGTGAGCTCCAGGAATCCACCTGTCTTCGCTACCTGTGCAAACTCCTCCCCTTCCTCAATGTTCGGATTATAGGCACATGCCATGCCTGACTTGCCTTTTTATTTTTTGAGGTAGTCTTCTTATAGCCTCAGGTGACATGGAACTTGCTATATAGACCAGGCTGGCCTCAATCTCAGAGATCTGCCTGCTTCTGCCTCCTGAGTGCTGTGATTAAAGGTGTGTATCCCTGTGCCTGGTGCTTAGGCCTTGCTTTTATATGCATGTTGAGGGTCTGAATTCAGGTCCTCATGCTTGCACAGTAGGTACTTCGCTGGCTGAACTATCTACTCAGCACCCTCTTCTCTGTTTTCTTTGTTAAAGTTAGCTTTGCATGCTAGTTAATTTTTTTAATGGAAATTTGGGCTGTTTGCACTTGGAAGAAATTACTGAGATACCCTGAACCTTTTACTTGATTTCTTTTAGTGGTCACAGATCAGAATGTAAAGTCACAACCAGGATATTGGCATTGACAGTTGAGGCACATAACATTCAAACAGTGTTCTTCATGTTGCCCTTTTATAGCCACATTTGCTTCTCTTTGCTCTTGACTTCTCATCTTCTGGCTGTCTCCAGTCTGCTCTCCATTTCTGAAATTTTCTCATGAAATGCAACCAAGCTTATAGACATAGGACATGCACCATATAATCTTTTGTGATTGCCTTTATTGTTAAGCATAATTCTTTGGTGATTCATCAGAATTGTTGCATGTATCACTAGTTTTTTTTCTGATAGTATAGTTGAATTTCATATTGTAGAGATGTCACTGTTTCTTACTATAAATGTATATATAGTTTTTGTATGAACATAGAACTGAATTACTTTTGTACCTCTGTCAAGAATCATTCGATGACTCGGTGGGTAAAAGGGCTTGCTGTACAAGCTTGATGACCTAAGTTTGATCCCTGAAATTCACGGAAGGTGGAAGGAAAGAATCAACTCCTCAAAATTCTCTTCCGAACTCCACACGCGGGCCATGGAACATACGTGCCCACTCTCCCCCAGTAATAAATAATAAAATGCATTTACTAAAAAATTACGTCGTATGTTTGGGTGGGTGTGTTTCTGAGTTTCCTACTTTTTTTTTTTCTTTCCCCTTGAGATAGGGTCCTATAATTGGTCTTGAACTCATGGTGTGGCTCATGTGGCTCATGCTAGTCTCAAACTTGTGATCCTTATGCCTCGGCCTCCCAAGTTTTGGGATTATAGGCATGTGCCGCTAGGTTCTTCTGAGTTTTTTGATCTCTTCCAAAAATTTATGTGTCTATTCCTTCATCAGTACCATGCTGTCTAAATTACTGCTCATGTGTAATCAACCTTACTATGGGTGACAGATTTTTTTTTTTCTTGCTTCTGTGTGACATTTATTTTAGCTATGTTGGGGCTTATGAGTTTCCACATAAGCTTTACAGTAAGTTTCAGAATTGTGTTCTGTGTGTTTTGTCTGTCTATAAAATACTTTTCTAGGACTTTGATAATTACTATATTAAACCTGTAGATTACTTGGAAGAATTGATGTCTTTATTTAGTTTTCTGGCCAATGAATCTTCTACCCCATTTTACTATACTTTAGTTGATTGAGCAAATATATTTTGGATGTTTTGTGTGTATTAGGAACTGTTTGGAAAGATAACATGGTTGATGGAGAGCGATTTTGTAATTAATAATATCTGTTAGACATGAACAAAGAGAAATAGATGGAAAATGTCAAAGGAGCCTATGGGGGGAGTTGGTGTGAGTCCTTCATAAAAGATTTGAAAATTTTAGCTGTGTCTTGAATAAATAGGTGTTTTCTAAATGCAAATGAGTAAAGGCATGTTAGTGTAACTTTCAGTTTTGCCCTCAAATTTTCTAATTTGGTCAACAGTCTTAGATTTTGTAGATCACTTTGTATTTTTGGAGTTCTTTGTTTCTGTTTGTTCTTTCCCTCTCATGAAAAGTGCCTTCATGCCTTCATCTTGTGATCTGGTATTGGCATTTGTCCGTGAAGACTCAGATCAAATCAGATTTTTCTGATTTCTCTAAGCCAGTCTAGTATTTAAATTGTATGTCATCACTGTTGGTAACACTTGCTTTGAAACCTGAGTTTTACCTTAAGATTTAAGTATACTTTGCTCTCTGGTTGGTAAGCTCTATTCTAGATTTATTTCTTTTAGTATATGTATTTGTACTAGAATTAGTATTTATTTGACTTAAGTACTTTGTTTTTCCAGTGGAAAACAGCTACTATAGAGCACAGTCTTGGTTCTTGTTTGGTCCGGGATCCCCATACTTAGAATCTTTCGTGTTGTTCTGACAAAATACCTAACAGAAACAACTTGATATGTATATTTTAGCTAATGGTTTCAGAGGGTTCATGTTTCCTTAGTTCCTTGGCCCAATGTTTAGACTAGACATCATGACAGCAGAAGCTTGTAACAGACAGGAGGGCTATTCACTTCATGATAGAGAGGAAGCAGACAATAACAGGGCAAGATATAGCCCTGGTGACATGCTCCCATGACCTGTTTCCTCTAGCTAGGCCACTTCTTACCTCCTACTATTCATAATATTCATCATACTATGAATCCATCAGAGGATTAATTAGTCTACTGATTAGGTCAGAGTGCTCATGCTCTAATTGTCTCTGGAAAGGCCATCATGGATGTACCCAGAAGTGTGCTTCATTAATTCCCTAGGTGCTTATTAATCCAGTGAAACTGATAGTCAACAATAACCATCACACTTACCTGGTACACTGTAGGATGTTTAATTAGTATTTGTTGAGTAAGAGGATGAATAAAAATGGTTTTGTATTTGGGTATTAGAATGTTAAAAAATATTTTCGGTTACATGCTTAAGTTTTTTTTTTTCCTCTGTTACTATTATTTATTGCAGTTAGCATGTAGTTTAAAAATTTATTAATTTTCCAGTAGTACAAAACTAAACATTTTGTTATCCCCTGCCCCTTAGGAAACTAAATCATAGTGATTGTTAAAACTAGATGTTTGAATTTTAGGAAAAAGGAAGAATATGAAAATAAGAGTATCAGAGACACAGTTTGAATAGAAGTATATTAAACAATGCAAAACATACAGTCCAAATAGAGATTGGAGTGGGCTACCTTGAAGGGGACAGGGAGCAGCATGTTGATTTCTGCATTGTGGAGTTTAGAATAGTTTTTGTGTTTATAAGGTAGATAACCTTTTCGTGGGGTAAAGTAACCCCTTTTCCCTTCAAAGTCATGGTGGACCAGCTTTCCCTTGTTGGGTATTTCTTCATGAAGTCCACAGGAGGGGAGTCAATATCAGAATGTAAATGATACTATAATGAAGATGGAGTTTGGAGAATGCAGACCTTCATTAGTGTAACATGTGTAGGAAATTGCCCTGGTGTGTTGTTTCTTAGATTTGTTTTTATGTGTGCCTGCATGTATGGATTTGTACCATGTGCTTGCCTCCACAGGTATTGCACACGCATGCATACGTGCACAGGTAAACACACACACACATAAAGTAAAAAGAGAAATGAGGAGAAAATCAATTCTGACATCTCAAAACCCAGAACAAGTTTTAATGCTGTTTCCTTCTATGAATTCTGTGTATAGTGATAGAAATGGTCTTTGATCCATTTTAAGAGTTTGTGCTTGGAATAAAAGGGTCCAAAGTCATTCATTTACATTTGGCTATTTAGCAACGTGGGGCTTATTTTTAAAATAGTATTTATGGGACTAGAGAGATGGCTCAGTGGTTAAGAGCACTAGCCTTCATGCAAAAGACCTGGGTTTGAATCCCAGCACCCACATGGTGGCTAACAACTGTCTGGAACTCCAGTTCTAGGGGATCTGATGCCCTCCTCTATCCTGTGTGGGCATTGCGTGACATGGGTGCACTTGTATACATGCACACAATAAACAACATACACATAAAAAAAGCAAAAAATTTTTAAAAATTTACGTTTTTGTTTGTGGTGCTAAGAGTGGGAGAAGGGGTTGAACCTAGGACCTCTTGCGCTAGGCAAGTGCTCTACCACTGAGGCACATCTCCAAATCCTGTTTTTTTTTTCTTTTGAAGGACCTTGCTAGATTGGCCTTAAACTTGGGATCGTCTTGTTTCATCTTCTTTATAGTAGCTAGATTCCAAGGCTGTAACACCATGTCTAGCTATTTTGTTTCTGTTTCTATTTCTGTTTTTGTTTTTGAGACAGAGTCTTAGATACCCCAGGCTGGCCTTGAGCTCTTGATAATCCTTCTGACTCCTGAGTTGATAGGATTATAGATGTGGGCCACTGCCCAGCCTAGCACTGTTTTTTGTTTGTCTTGGTTTGCTTTTGTTTTTGTTTTTTTGTCTTTTTGAGACAGGGCCTCCCTGTAGCCTCAGTTATCCTGGAACTCACTATGTAGACAAGAGTGGCCTTGAACTCACAGAGCTCCGCCTGTCTGCCTCCCGAGTGCTGGGATTAAAGGCGTACTTTTCCATTGATTTTCTTTATACAAAATCTACATTGAAACAGTGAATAAATCTGGACATATTTTGGCCTTTGTTTAATGAAAATGTACCATTTTACTCCTTAAATGACTTTCTGTGTTTCTGTTCATTAGTTGATGACATTCAGAGCAGTTCATGATAGCACCAGCACCTTCATAAAAAGCCTGAGCTCTGAAATTGCATGGCAGTGCTTAAGGAAACGTCATTTGTAGTTTTTTGTGTGTGTGCGTATGTTAAGAACGTTATTGAAATTATTACCTAGAAGAACAGATAATACTGAGTTTCACCTGAGGAATTCCATTTATAATGATCAAGCAAGATTATAACCCTATTTTAGGGCAAAAGCCTTGGCTCTAAGAGTCCCAACAGGCTAGGCTCAGCCATCTGTCTCAATACACCAGTTAGAAGAGTAATTAGTAGAAGCAGAGGAACGAAATTTAATCAGTGCACTGGGAAGAAAAGTAGATAAAAAGGTCCAATGCCCCCAGATTCTTTGTTGTGGTACTGGTAAGAGCTTTAGGTCTAAATAGAGGAAGAAGTAGGGCAAGGGGCAAGAAGTATGGACAATTAAGCAATGCTGCCAGTGCAGTGGCTCATTCCCAGTACCTTTGTGTGCACATGCTCGCATACCATAGTACTCCTGTGGAGAGCAGAGGGAGGTCAGAGGTTATATGGGAGTCCTCTCTTTCCACCATATGGGTTCTGAATCAAACTGAGGTCATCAGTCTTGGCAGCAAGCGTTCTTACCTCATTGACCCTATTTGTTTTAATTGTTTAATAGAACTCGTTCAAGGAACTCATAGATTAACATGCAAAGTTATGTTTTAGATTTTTGTGCTCTTTATTGAATTTGGTGTCCCTATTAATATATTGTAA
>NW_008348662.1:1225841-1257929 GCF_000622305.1 Nannospalax galili | reverse complement strand
ATTTATTTATTTATTTATTTATTTATTTATTTATTTATTTATTTATATAAAACTAGGCCAAGTGTATTGCTGAGACCGGGTGGGAGAGGATTACCTTTGGGGGTTAAAGCCACAGGCGGTATTTGTGCTTCAGTGGGACACAGGGCTTGAAATAGGGACCCCCCTCCCCATCCCAGGTTGTGCAAAAAGTGCAGCTGTGGCCATGGCAGCCGGCACTAGGTCTCTCCAAAATTTTATTTTTTAAAAAAACTTTATTTTTATTTTGTACATGAGTGTTTTGCCTGTGTGTGTACACAGAGGTCAGAAGAGGGTGTTGAATCTCCTAGAACTGGAGTTACCATTGTTAGCTGTCATGTGGGTGCTGGGAGCCAAACCCAGGTCCTCTGCAAGAACAGCCAATGCCCGTAACCACTGAGCCATCTCTCTAGCCCCCCAGTTTGGTACTTTTGATTTTAATTTTATCTGTTTTTGATTTTGAATTAGTTTCACTATGTAGCTCTAGCTGGCCTTAAACTTAGGATCCTCCTACTTCACCCTCTCCAGTGTTGGGATTATAGGCATGTGCCGCCATACCTCTCAGTTTGTTAATTTTATAAGTTTAGTCAAGTTCTTTAATCTTAAAGAAAAAAATGGAAGTGCAGAGTACTGTCTAGCCATTCTATTTTCACCATTTTTTACATTACTGTGATGCTGTATAGTTTAGCTTTCTGTGATTTTATAGTTCATTTTATTCAAATGTATAGTATGTTTTCAATTCTTTCTATTATACTGTCCAATTTAGTGGTGTCCTCACATGTGTTAATCACTAGAAATTTGGTTACTTGGAATTTGTACTGGATTCTGGAGACTTACTGTAAAAAGGAATGCAAATATACCAACTTTTAATGTCCATTAAATTTCAAATAATTTGGATCTCCAGGGTTAAAGTACTGTTTCACTATTTTAATGTGGCTTGCATTATATTTCTATGACATAATTCCTTGTATTTGTCATTAATAAAGCCAAGTGAATTTTATGTTTTAAGAATTTAATGCCAGATGAGATGACATACTCCTTTAATCCCAGCACTCAGGAGGCAGAGGCAGGAGGATCTCTGAGATCAAGGTCAGCCTGGTTTATATAGCAAGTTCCAGGTCAGCTGGGACTACAGGGAGACTCTCTTTATAAAGACCAAAAAATCAAACAAAAAAGAATTTACTGAAAATTAGACCTCATACTTCTGTATATGGTACTGGGTATTTTTCTCCCCCCTCCTTCTTATAAAGATTAATAACCTAATTAGACAGTTGTCATAATAAAAACATTTAAAACTTGGACCTCTATTGCTTAGATTTCAGGAAAATCCATTGGTGAATAATAAGGTGGACACAAAAGGCTCCTGTGGACATTTTCCCGTCTCGGAACAACTGTTGAGGGGGGAGGTGTGATTTAGAGCACTCATTAGGATGGTAGGTGAAAGAGGCAGGAAAATGGCTTGAAAGGAATTAGTTTAGTGTAATACTAGCAATTTGATCACAATGTAACTTCAGTGAGCCACACATTGCTTTTATGGGAAAGTGTGAGCTACATTGATTTTTAGTATCTTTCAAGTTTCAAATATTTAAGATGTTTTCTGTAGTTTTAGAAGAATAATATAAAAATTGAAAAATATTTCTTAGAGTTGGTGAGATGGCTCAGCAGGTAAAGGTACTTGTCTCCCAAGTCTGTAACCTGAATTCCAACCCAGAACCCACATGAAGGTAGAAGAAGAAAACTAACTCCCAACAAAATTGTCCACTGATTTCCATATACACATGCTGTGGCATGCTTGCTCACATCATTTGCATATACATAATAATGATAATAATAATAAAACTAAGTTTTTGCCCTCAATTTAATTTTATATTAGGTAACTTGATGAGATTAGCTAATTGACCAACTAAAAACATTTTTTTTTAATATGTGTGAGTGCTTTACCTGCATGTATGTAAGTGTACTTATGTCATGTAATGCCTTCAGAGGCCAGAAGAAGGCATCAGATCCCCTGGAACTGGGGTTACAGATGGTTGAACCCAGGTCCTCTGCAAGAGCAACTAGTGCTCTTAACCATTGAGCTGTCTTTCCAGCCCATTGATCAACTTTTAAAATGTTTTCTTAAAGTTATTAAGCTTCATCAGAGGTAAATATATTAATAAGCCCTGCAGTGTCTATGTACAGGAAGTATGAATAAGTATCAAAATTTTCTTTATTAATGCTGAAGTAGTTAATGGATTAAAGCCTGGAAAGTAAATAATAAATGAGTGTATAATGGTTAATTTTTAAAAACATGAAATCTCAATATAAAAAAATGTGAAATATGCTAAAAAGTTTTAAGTGTTTGCTTTGTTTCTAGTATTTGATTTGTTTGAGGTTGTTTGCCTTGCTAGACATCTCTTAGCAGTTTGTGTTGGCGGTCTTTTTGCAGCTAGGGGGAAAACGACATGCCTTATAAGGTAGCATAGCTTTAGCACTGTGATTTGCCTCTCAGCTTGTTTAATGACAATACAGCCAAGGAGAAAATGAACCAATAATGTTGTGTAAGTTATCTGTTTAAGGGATTATTCAACCTAACATTGTTTTCTTGTACATTAAACTCTTTGTATATATTTTAATATTGATTTTTACAGATCCTTCTGCTGAGGAGTTGAGGAAACTAATGATGTTGCATGGCGGTCAATACCATGTATATTATTCTAGATCCAAAACAACACACATTATTGCTACAAACCTTCCTAATGCTAAGATTAAAGAATTAAAAGGGGAAAAAGTAATTCGGCCAGAATGGATTGTGGAAAGGTAAGTTTAACTTTTGATTAAATCTAATTCAACTAATGTATTCTTTAAAAATTGCAGTGATTTTTATTCCCATTGTTAGTAACATTTTTGTTTTGATTTTAGTAGTTTGGTGTTTGAACTTAGGACATTGTACAGACTAAGCAAGTGTTGTACCACTGGACCCTCATTTCTCAGCTCCTTATTCCTCCTTGGCCATGGACTCTTACTGATCCTCCTTTTTGAGTCTCATGAGTACTAGGATTATAGATATGCTATCACATCTGGCTCCTGTTATTTTTTGATGATCATACTGTCATATTTCTGCTATTGGTGTAGAAATCATAAAATGTAAATAAACAGTTGCCATTAATAGTAACTTTCTAAATTTAAACTGTCTTCTGGAACCCTGTCGATGAACCAACACTTAAAGGCCTTATTATTTAAATGATACATATATGTAGGTGATAACTAGATTTAAAAGGTAGTAAAAATACTGAAATATTGACTTCATGAATGGATTATAATGTTGGATACTCTAGTATGCATCTGTAATCTCTACACTCCTGTAAGGTGGTGGCTGGCAAAGATAAAGAGTCCCCAGAAACTCCTGGACTGGCAAGTCTGGTCTATACAGCAGCAGGATACAATAAAGAGAGCCTGCCTCAAGGTGGAAAGTGAGAATGGACACCCAAGGTTGTTCTCTGCTCACACAACACGAATGCTTGCATGTGCACACATATGCACAGCCTACTATTCGGTGTATGAGAGCATGGTCAGATTGTATAGTAGGGTACTAATGAAACAAGCTTAATGATGAAACTACCTTTCTGAGTCAGTTGCTCCAATTAAAAAAAAAGATTTCATTTTTGTTTTATTTATGTGTGTATGTGTTGTGCCTGTGTGAGTTTTATGTGTACCACATGCATACAGGCACCCTTGAAGGCCAGAAAGAAAGGTGTTGGATCTTCTGCAAGAGCAGAACTGGCTCTTAACCACTGAGGCATCTTTCAGCCCCTAGTCTTTTTTCTTCCTAATTCTAACTTTCTCCAACACCATCCTTGTATTTATTCCATACATTTGTATGGTGAATGTAGTCACATAAGTTCTTTAAAAAGGAGAAGCAGCATGATAGTAGCAAAGACTGGAGACAATGTTTGAATTCACATCCCAAATTGAATAATTCTCTACCCTTGTAATCTGGACTTAGAAACTTTATGCATTCACTTGAAACTTTTGCTTCCTCATTTGTAAAATAATGTATCTACCTGTTGTGGTTATGTGAGAGCTAGAAATACCTTTGTGCAGATTAGCACAATGCTAGGCATGTTGTAGAGGCATAATATACAACAAGCTACTGTCATTACTTCATTCTATAAATGTTAGTAACTTTGAATTTAAACTGTAAAAGTTCAGAAGTACGTTGACTATGTCTAGAAAGTCATTTATTTTACAGATTAAAGGGATCTGTAAACTTGGGGAAGATTAAATGTGAAGGAGCATCCTTAGACCACCCCACTGATTCCTTCTTTTTTGCTGTGTTCTCAGGACTGTCGTGCTTTTCTGCCAGTTGTGTAGGATTGATGGTCATGACTATTAACCGTGTGTTTCCTTGTAAAGAGCTTATGAAGTTATCAGTATAACAAGCTAACTTCACTCCAGACTTTAAATGTATTGTCACAGACAATCTTCTCACTGTTCTATGTCTAGAATTTTTATTTGAGTGTAATGTTCTGGTTTGGAGGGATTGAGGGAAACTTGACAGCAAAGGAAATAGGGATAAGAGGGCTCTTGCTGGGTGGGGCTTGATTTGCTTAGAAATTGTATTTTTTCTTATACCTCTTTTCTCTTTACCAATCCTTCTCGCTAAATACAGCTAGGAAGATGACACAATACATAGAGCAGCTGAGATGGTTATAAGTTTTAAATAGAGTTTTATTTAAGTCTGGAATTAATGTTCAATCATCTATTTAAATTACTAAAAGTCATTAAAAAAGTTTGGACATCATGTTTATATGGTTTATCGGCTTCTTTTTTGGATGAGAAGGCTAGTAACTTAACTGATGTACCTAAGAACAGCACAACATTTAGAGTTTTTAATTTTTTTTTAATTTTTATTTTTTGTGTGAGTGTTTTGCCTGCATGTATGTAAGTGCCCATATGTGCAGTACCCATGGAGGCCAGAAAAGGGCATCTGATCTCCTGAAACTGGAGCTGTGGATGGTTGTGAGCCACCATGTGACTGGGAATGGAAAACTAGATCCTCTACAAGAGCATCTAGTACTCTTAACTGCTGAGCCATCTCTCCAGCCCCAGAGCAAGATTAAGAATTCAGACTTTCTGACTCTTAATTTTACCTAGTCTATACCATTTATATGAACTTGGTATAGATGAGAAGAGTCATGTGGAAACCCATAAATTTGGGCTTATATCTTAATAGGTAAACTAAATGGCAAACTTCTTATGTCATAACACAGAATTGTTTTGGTTAAATCACAATACTCTCTTCTTTCACACTGTAATCCTAGTCCTCTTGATCTCTTCTCAGCAGTATTTTAATGGGATTTTGTTACACATATTTACTATATGGGTGACATATACATATTTACATGGGTGACACGTTCTATAGTTAATCTCTTTTTCCTTAAGCAGTTTTAAAAGGGACTGCAGCTTTTAAGTGTTCGGAGTATTGCTTTCATTAGAATTCCCTAATGCCATTATGGGTGCCATTAAACCTGAGCTAATGTAGGCATGATTATAGGGCCCTTACTTCCCAGAGGCAAGGGAGCCATTTAATGAGAAGCCTGTGTTCATGAGTTTAAAGTGTAAGATTATTTTCCTAAAACATTTGCCTTGCTATAACCCTTTCCTTGAGAAAACAATGTGAATTTTGAAACATAGACTAGAGCGACTCTTGTGATATAACCCTAATTATACTTTCCCACCAACCCTGATGTTATGGGTCTTGTGGAAGCACAATTTAGGAAGGTTGTCCTAGGTCATTGTAGTTTCCTTTCGATTGTATTAACTTTGTTTTTTGTATTCAGTCTTGTACCATGGGAACTTGTCTCCTATGGTTACATTCATCCATAGATTGACTGTGAGTATGGAGAGATGAGGGTGTTTGTGTTTGGGTTTGTTTCAGCTTATACGAGTTCACTAGAGTTCGCTAGTAGGACTGATTCTCAGAGTTTATTCTTTTTTTTTAAATGTCCAACCAATACATTGGTGTATATGCCCTAAAAATTTCATACTTGATATGGGATAAAGCTTGGGCTTCTAATTGTATTCAGTGTAAACATAAATGTGTATTCAACTCAAAAAGTTGACTGCAGCTTTATCTCATCATTTTTTGTGTGTGTGTTTTTGTGTCCTGTTTCAGTTCACTCTGTAGAGTGTTTGAATGATTCTAGTTCTCATAGATTTGGCTTTCAGAGAATTAATCTTAATGTCATTTACATTATTTTCTTACAGCACTACACAATTCTGAAACTAGTTTTACAAGGCTCACTCTAGCCAATGCCCACGGTTCAGGCCATCTCTTGATGACTTAGTATAGAAAATATGTTCTCACTTTCCAGGAGATAAACAATAGATAGCTTAATTCGTAAATATTTATAGAGAAAAAACAGCCTGGACCATGTAAAAGAAAGGGCAGGAAGTTATACACATGCTGTCATACTTTTCTAAGCTCATGATGTTTTAGTGTATGGTTGGAAAGTTTAGGTATTTGAGGATGGGAAAAGTAATTTTTAGTTTTGGATGTATAAAGATTGCTTAGTGGTGAGGTAGTTAGTAAAGAACATCTTGATTCCCCTGCCCCACCCTGTATGATCCTTTCTTTAAATCCAGTTTTTTTTTTTTGTTTGTTTTTTTTTGAGACAGGGTCTCCCTGTAGCCCCATCTGTCCTGGAACTCACTATGTAGACCAGGCTGGCCTTGAACTCACAGAGATCCACCTGCCTCTGCCTCCCGAGTGCTGGGATTAAAGGCGTGCACCACCACGCCCAGCTTAAATCCACTTTTGAAGAAGGAAGAAAGTGTATATATGTATACCTGAATGGCTGTGCAGATATTCATATTTTCTGATAGAGAGGACTATGACATTGACTATCCATTTGATTTGCAGAATGATTTCATATAAGGAAAGCGTTGTTATTACAGACTATAATAAAAAAGCCTGGGCTAGATCTAGATTTTTAAAAATTTTTTAAATTTTTCAAAAAAACTTACAGAATCAGGCCAGGCATGGTGGTACATGGCTTTAATCCCAGCACTCAAGAGGCAGAGGCAGGCAGATTTCTGAGTTTGAGGCCAGCTGATTTCTTAGTTTGAGGCCAGTTGGGACCACAGGGAGATGCTGTTTCAATAAGACAAAAAAACAAAACCAAAAAACAAAAAAAACCTTCTAGAATCGGATTGTAATTGCCAATGTAAAGTCATTGGCAATTGATCTGAATAGGATATGATTCAGAAAACTATGAGATCTAAAATTTCCTTTGAGAGAGACTTGAACTAACTTACATAGAGGACAAAGTATGAATTAAGGCTCTTTAAAGCAAGCCAGGCATGGTAGCCTATACCTGTAGTCTCAGTACTAAAGAAGCAGAGACAGGAGGGTTGTGAATTCCAGGCCAGCCTTGGCTAAATGGGGAAAAAGCTTGTCTAAGTAGAGGAATATTTAACAGTGCACATATATGCATTTGATGTATAGAAGTTACCCTCTTGGCATAAACCTGTCTTTTTAGAATGCATCAGGCATGTTCAGGGTAAATGGCTGCAGAGAAGAATATATTTTCAGGACACGAAAAATTCACTTAAAAATTTATTATTTTTATTTTATGTTTCTGAGTGTATTGCCTGCCTGCATGTTGTGCAATGCTCATGGAGGTCAGAAGAGGGCAGCGAATCTTCTGAAACTGGAGATATGGATGGTTGTTGTCTACTATGTGGGTGTTGGGACTTGAACCTGAGTCCTCTGCAAGAGCAACCAGTACTCTTAACCACTGAGCCATCTCTCCAACTCCCCAAAAAACTCACTGTTTAAAGAGACCATGTAGTATTATTTTCTGGTAATGTGATAGATTATATCTTCTTTTTTGTGATTTTCAAATTGATATTTTTGGTATTTGGCCCCTCTTTTTAAGAATAGTTGAAAAAAAATATATATATATATATAGTTCCTGTGTTTAGTTTAAGCAAAAAACTAACAAATACTAGGAGTTAATAATATTAGAGATTAGTCACTGACAAAAAATTTAAAGATATGTGATACATGAGTGTGTACATGTGTATGTGTGATGGCCAGAGGTAGATGTTGCAATGTTGGATGTCTTCCTCTGTTTTCCATCTCTTTTTTTTTTTTTTTGAGATAGGGTCATTGAACCTGGAGCCCGTCAATTTGGCTAGATTGACTGGCCAGCAAACTCCAAGGATGCTCCTGCCTACTTGCCCAGAGCCAGGATTACAGATGTAAACCACTATGGTCAACTATGTGGGTACTGGGAATTCAGACTTGAGTCTTCATGCTTTTGTTGCAAATACTTCACAAACTGAACTACCTCCAACCTTAAAGGTCTTTTGGAAATACACTTTCATATAATGTTCTGTCCGTATGTTTGAAAATAGATTAATGAGTATATGGTACTAATTGAGTGTACAACAGATACAATGGCTTTGGTGTCAAATGATAAGGGTCTCCTGTCTAATATTACTGCATACTAATGTGCACTGCTCTTTGACTCCTTTTACCAAATATCTATAAGGATATGTGACTTGAGACCTACAGAATTTAGATTGGCCGTCTCATAACAGTCTCCTTGGACTAATAAGGTGAAGAGTTCTGCTGAGTCACGTTGCACAGTTTAGAAGTTATATAAGTTATACCTTGAGTGATCAGTGTTGACCATCAGAGATCACCTGTAGACTCTGCCTCAACATGCCTGCTGTCAGTAGGTTAGAGGACTGAGTATAAGCTTAGGACATTTTATTTATTCTTTGTACTTTGGTTTTACCTAAAATGTGCAAATGGTGCACTTAGATATACTTTTGCTCTATGAACCCTTCGTTACAGCCATCCATGATGAAACAAGTAGAGAGTTAAGATTCCCCTTAAGAATCTCTACTTGAGGATGCAGGGAGCAGGCAAGTTGAGATAATAAAAATATAAGATGGCAGATCCATAGTTGTCAGTTAAAACCATTAGTTAAAAGTTGTTTTTGTTTGACTTTATTTTATGTGTATGAGTGTTTTCCCTGCATGTGTGTAAGTGTACCCGTGTTATGCAAAGCCTGCAGAGGTCAAATGAGGGCATTGGACCCCTTGGAACTGGCGTTAACAGATGGTTGTTAGCTGCCATGTGGGTGCTGGGAATTGAACCTAGGTCCTCTGCAAGAGCAGCCAGTTCTCTTCACCACTGAGCCATCTCTTCAGCCCCAAGACCACTAATTTTTAAAGGGGGAAAACTGAACTGAATAAAGTTATAATTTCAGAAGTTTGGTCTAGTATTGGAATAGAACCTGTAATTTTGATATAGCCTGATAATCCATGTAGGCAAATGAAAGTTAAGGTGTCTTATAACTTATATGTTGTTTACTGTAGTAATGTAGTTGATCAGCATTTGGATATAGTTTAAGGTACTTTAGGATTATTAAATATATACCTATATAATTGTACAAAGTACATAGGCTGTAGGATTATTTTGTTTCATTTTTAGAATACCTCACCAGGGTGATGTTTTCATGTGTTCACAGTGTTGACCCAAGTTTTAAAATTGGTTGTTTTAAAGACAGTTTAGTATAGTAATTTTCCACAAGATTCTTAATATTTTAAGCCATACAGAAAATTTGGAATCAGATGGGTACAGAAAATAGAAGAAAAAAATTAAGAAAATAAAAACATTGACTCTTGGATTTGTGAGACTAACTTATTAACTATTTTCCTGGGTAATTTTAAAGGGAAGTTCCTTAGTATTTTTAGTTTATTTTAAAAATTTGATTATTTGCATTAGCATTATTAGTCAATTATTTGGAATTTTGAAGTGAAATGATATTTGTAAAAATCTATAATAATTGCCAGGCTTGGTGGTGCACATCTTTAATCCCAGCAATTGGGAGGCAGAGGCAGGTGGATCTCTGTGAGTTTAAGGCCAGCCTGTTCTACATAGTGAGTTCCAGACCAGCTGGGGCTACAGGAAGACCCTGTTTCAAAAAGACAACAAAACAAAATCTATAGTAGCTATATATTTGTAGATATCTACTTTATTAGCAAGCAAATTCAATTTAAGACAGCTTAATGTAGATAGTGTGGCAAATGCCTGTATTTCCAACACTTGGGAGGTAGAGGCAAGAGGATCAGAATTTTCAGCTACACGAGACCCTTGCTGCTTCAAGGAACAACATAGTTTAATCAAATTGGGTTTATTTCAGAAGTATAAAAAGTACCATCTAGTATTGTGGTACTAGGGTTCCCTTGGATTCTAGTCAGTGTTTGATACATAGTGAACATTTGGAGTCGGATGTGTGTAATAGTTTCTGCTCTCCTAGAGATTATACCTAAAAATGCCTTGTCTCTTAACTATTCTGATATACATAAATGGCTGTAAATTATTATTTTAATGTTGAGATCCTTTATTTTGTTCTATATATTTAATTTTAATTTTTCATTTTTAATCATTCTATAGTGAATTATTGAAGTTTAGAGTCTCCAGTATACGCATCCTATAAAAGGCTATAATTTGAGAAAGACTTCATGATTCTCTGTTAAGAGTTAGAATAACGGTAAATGTGTAAGTTATGAAGGTTGTAATTCTAGTTCAGCTAATGCTTAAAAATTTTCCTCTCTTGATCTATCTCTTGGTTTGTTTCATCTAAGATTGTTGGAAACTAGTTTATAAAGTTCTAGCCCTGTTAATTTTCATGGATAGAATATCTTACTAAGTGCAGAGTAAGTGCTTATGTTAAGACCACTAAGAAGAATAAACTAGAAGAATAGATGGCCTGTTGCTGATGAAATACTTAAAAGTCTAAGGGTGCTGATTTTTCTTGAAGTTCATTTTCATCAGGTTTAAAATTCTAAATTAGTGTTTTTTGTTTCAGCATCAAAGCTGGGCGACTCCTGTCTTACATTCCATATCAACTGTACACCAAGCCATCCAGTGCGCAGAAAGGTCTCAACTTTAATCCTGTATGCAAACCTGAGGATCCTGTGCCAGGTCCAAGCAATATAGCCAAACAGCTCAACAACAGGGTGTAAGTTTGTGTAGATTGGAAAGCAAACATTTTTTTGGCAACGAGTGTGTCCCTATTCTCCTGAAGGTAGAAACATATTTTTTTAAGCTGACCATTCACCTGTAATAAACATTGAAATATGTATGTGGAGATAGATATCTTCCCCCTAAATTAACTATTTTTGAAAAATACTATTTTAAAATTTTATCTGTATGAATGTATTGCCTGCATGTATGAAAGTGTACCCTTGGTACTTTGGAGGTCAGAAGAGGGTGTCAGATCCCCTGAATTGGAGTTAGGGACAGTTTTTAGCTGCTATTGTGGGTGTTGGGAACTGAACCTGGGTCCTCTGCAAGAGTAGCCAGTACTCTTAGTCACTGATCCATCTCTCCAGCCCCTAAATAAACTATTTTTATAATAAGAGGTTCAGAAGTATACAATGCAAGCAATCTAGATCTTAATAGTAATTTTTTCATGAGTTTTCATAAAACTATTTTCCTCTAGGTAGTTTACTGTAGAATGTTACTTTCTCACAAAAACCCAACTAACTGTATCAGCTGTACTTTTGTTATGTTCCATGCATAAAAAATTAATTAAAATGCTTATATTTTTATGTTACTTTTCAAAAATACAAAATTTATAGTTCTAAGTGTATAAATATATTAGTTGGTGTTCCTCAGTTACAGAAATGGGGTAGATTTAGACTTTATTACATGTGATTTTAAAAATACATTGATTTAGGTTTTAATTGCAATAATCCTGAATAAATTGGTTTCTAAAATTAAGTGGTGTGTTGCCTTAACTTGCATGTCAAGTAGTTCATTATCATTAGCTTTTTCTTTTTTGTTAAATTGCTTTCTTTGGGAGTTGGAGATATTTTTTCCAAAAGAAGAGTGATCTAACCTGGGAGGATCCAATATCACTACATTCTGTAATTTTGTTGTTGTCATTTGTTATTTAACTTGTATTCTCTTAGAAGCTTATCTAAATTTCTATTATGTTAACTTATAAACTTTTAATTTTCAAAATACTGTTTAAGATTATACCAGTTACATGAGGAAATCCACAGAATGCGCATCTTTTTGTTGATTATTGTAGAAAGAATTTAGCTTTTAGATTTGACTCTTTTTTTTTTGTCTTTTTGTGACAGGGTCTCCCTGTAGCCCCAGCTGTCCTGGAACTCACTATGTAGACCAGGCTGGCTTTGAACTCAGAGATCCGCCTGCCTCTGCCTCCTGAGTGCTGGGATTAAAGGTGTGCGTCACCACACCCAGCTGATTTGACTTCTTTTTTTAAGATTTATTTTTTATTTTATTTGTGAGTGTTGCCTGCATGCATGTCTGTGCACCACATGACCAGAAGAGGTTGTCAGATCTCCTGCAGTTGGAGTTACAGATGTTTTGAGCCACCATACACGCTCTGGGAATTGAACCATCTCTAGCCCCCAAGATTTGATTTTTTTTAATGCAAATACAGATGTTATTGCTTAGTAAAATGCACCTACTGGTCATATTTCCCATATAGCTGTTTTGTAGTGTGCATTTGTCTAGACTGGGATATCGGCACATAAAGAATATATTATTAACATATTTTTTCCAGTATATGCATTTTTTTGCATGTGTTGGTATTCTTCATGTAAAGAATCACAATGTTTGATACAGAAAACCTAAATAAGATTTTTCTGTCTTACATCTTTTATTACCTTCTGTGAGTTTGGGGTTGTGTATAGTTGGTACTTTAAAATTACTTTATAATTGGTCGTAAGTGACGTTTTGCTTCCCTGCTTTTTCTTTAAGGGGCAGGCTTTCTCTGATGTGACCAAGTAGGTTTTCTTTCTTTTCTTTTAACTGTTTACAGTTATGTTTTTTCCTTTCACTGTCCTGATGATCTGTGAGGGTTGGATATACTTAGAATTGGCTATCATAGTCCATGATAGATTCAGTCAGAGCCTGAGACAAGTAGAAATGTATGGCATTTTTTGCATTTCAACTTGTTTTTTTTTTGTTTTTTTTTTTTCCTATGTAGTTAGACTGTTACACAAATAAGCCAAATTGACATTAAGATGAGGGATTTAAGGCAACAACTAGTAGGGTTGGTAATCTTACCCCTAGCCCGGTACTGTATTTGTTACCCCTTCATTTAGTCTGAACAGTAATTAGAATAACACTGTGGGCATTTCTAAGCATGAATCATTGATGCAATCCAGATTTTGGTTTTTATTACTCGGGCATTTTTATGAATACAAAAGAATTTTGTCTTTATAGAACATTATTAAGCAAACATCTAGAATAGGTAGAATACAGATTTAGCATAACATTTTTCATCGGTCCTGCATTTGTAAGCCTGTGACCAGAAAACTTGATCCAGTTTGCCTTTGCATATCCCTGATTATTTCTTGAAAATAAATGCCTTACTTGAAAACAAACTGCCATTTATTTCCCTTGTTAATTGGGCAAGTATTCTCATTTTTCTTGCTGAAAATTTTAACTGCATTACCACTACATATCCGATCTTGCATCTTTTCTTCTTGAATAGTAGTTAGCAGTATTCATGAGTTACTGCATACAGTTTTGTCAGCTTTCATGCTGATTAGAGCTAACTGGATTCAGGTCTTTAGTACCACTTGTTGCAGTTTTGGGTTTAGTGTGTTAGAGTGCCTTACATAAAAATCAAATGTAAAATCAGGAATAAGAACTCAGGTAAATTTTTGTTCATTTTTATGAAAAATAGAAGTTACACAATAATTTAAAAATATTGCCTGTAGTAAATAAATGACAAGCACTGTGGTTTTGAGTAGGATATTTAGTATTGATAGGTTCTAGTTAATTTGGGGAGAAAGTAATAACACAAGTAGACATGCCTGCACAGGTCAGTAATCACAGTACCTAAGAAGCTCAGATAGATCAGGAATTTAGGCTACCTGGGCAACTTATTGAGAGCCTATCTTTTAAAAAATATAATAAAATTTTCAGAAAACTTATCTCGTGCCGGGCGTGGTGGCGCATACCTTTAATTCAGCACTTGGGATGCGGAGGCAGGCAGATCTACATAGTGAGTTCCAGGACAGCTGGGGCTGCAGGGAGACCCTGTCTCAAAAAGACCAAAAAAAAAGAATTATCTTTTGTTGAAGCAAAAATAATATAATGTTTGTGGTTTAACTTAAGTATTTAAAAAAAATATTTTATTACGCTGGGCATGGTGGCGCACGCCTTTAATCCCAGCACTTGGGAGGCAGCGGCAGGCGGGTCTCTGTGATTTCAAGGCCAGCCTGTTCTTCATAGTGAGGTTCCAGATAGCTGGGGCTACAGGGATACCCTGTCTCAAAAAGACCAAAAAAAAAAAAATTATTATTTTTATTTTATGTGTACGAGTGTATTGCCTGCATGTAGGTAAGTGCAACTGTTTTGTGCAGTGCCCACGGAGGACAGAAGAGGCTGTCGGATCCCCTGGGACTGGAGTTACAGACAGTTGTTAGCTGTCATGTGGGTGCTGGGATTCGAACCCGGGTCTTTTGCAAGAGCAACCAGTGTTCTTCACCAATGAGCCATCTCTCCAGCCCCAATTTTTCAGTTTTTAAGAGAGGAATATTAATGTCACTAAGAGAATGAGTATTTTAAGGTTTAAAGTTAGACATTATTAATTTAAAATTTTCTTGTACTTCAGAAATCACACGATTAAGACGATTGAGACAGAAAATGAAGTGAAAGTGAATGGAGTGAACAGTTGGACTGAAGAAGATTCAAATAATGATTTTAGTTTTGTGGACCTGGAACAGACACTTCCAGGAAGGAAACAAAATGGAATTCCGCATCCCAGAGATAGCATTGCCATTTTTAATGGACACACTCATAGCTCTAACGGTGCCTTAAAGACAGAGGATTGCTTGATGCCTGTGGGCAACAGTGTTGCCAACAGGCTTTCTCCAGACTCTGCCCAGGAGGAGAAGAGGGCTGAGAAGAACAGCACTGACTTCAGAGACTGCCCACTGCAGCAGTTGCAGCAGAGCACCAGAAATCCAGATGCTTTGCGGAATCCACACAGAACTAATTCTCTCTCACCACCTTTGCACAGTAACACTAAAATCAATGGTGCTCACCACTCCACTGTTCAGGGGCCTTCAAGCACAAAAAGCACTTCAGTACCAACTCTTAGCAAGGTAGCACCTTCAGTGCCATCCAAACCTTCAGACTCCAGTTTTATTTCAGATTTCTATTCTCGTTCAAGACTTCATCACATCTCAACATGGAAGTGTGAATTGACTGAGTTTGTCAATACCCTACAAAGGCAAAGTAGTGGTATCTTTCCAGGAAGGGAAAAGTTAAAAAAAATGAAAACAGGCAGGTCTTCCCTTGTTGTAACTGACACAGGTAGATACTAAAATTGTTTTCTT
This sequence comes from Nannospalax galili, assembly GCF_000622305.1. Taxonomy (NCBI): domain Eukaryota; kingdom Metazoa; phylum Chordata; class Mammalia; order Rodentia; family Spalacidae; genus Nannospalax; species Nannospalax galili. The sequence goes on along the minus strand of NW_008348662.1, from coordinate 1,242,521 downwards.
AAAGAACAGTTATACTTGACAATTTTGTTATTATGCTTTTATTGGTATTCTAATCACTACCAAATTCTCAATACAATACAGAAGCTTCTAGTTATGTAAATTTCAGTAAGTATAACAGAAAACTTCATTAATTTAAAGAAAAAAAAGCATCACAATTGGGATTCTGAGCATTCCCTTCCTGTGTAGACCTTATAAATTGTTGACATTTTGAACTGTATAAATTTAACATGTTTTATATTCAGTGCTTAATCTCCTGTGAGAATGAAGTTAATTGGTAAGAGTAATTGTTAATTTCTAGAAGCTTGCTTCATAATGAACTTTTTAAAAATTAAACATTGGCATATAATTGTATTTACAATGGTAAACTTTTAGTGAGATTAAGTGTTTTTATAGCTAAGTAGATTGCTTAATTGTGTTTTTGTTTTTAATACTTGTCATCAAAATACAAACCCAACAACAGTAGGCTAATTTGTGACAATTGCTATTTAAATTAGATTCTAATTTAGATCTAGTTTGAAGTTTTAGTTGCTTTTTTACATATTATAAGATTTGGCTTTTTTCTTTTTGGGGTGGGAGAAGTCTCCACAATTATGTAATAATAACATAGCTGGAAACTGAGGCACAGAAACTAATTATTTTGTTTCCACATGGGTTTTCTTCCTTATTTAATAGTTTCCTATGTGTTTTTAGTTACAAATGCTTTTGGGGTATTTCTGAAATATTTCAGAATACTATAGGTGTTAGGTTATCTTGACGTTATTTCTTGGCCTTAAATGACTTGAAGGTCATTTAATTCTGAAAGCTTTAAAATATTATGAATTAGTTCCACGAATGGAAATAAAATGAGAAATTGTTGTATTCTATGAAAACACTTGTAGATACTTGATTTATGCATTTTGTACTCTTTAAATGTTTAATACTATTTTGGGTTGTTTATGTTATATTTCATAATACTTTTATACAGCAGAATTATGACTGTTGATTACTTAGGATGTGCAGTGCCCTGGGTTTTATACCTAGCACTGCCAAAGAAAGAAGGAAAGAAATTGCAATTGTTAAAATTTACTGGAGAAATAATTTCTGAAGGTAACAGAGAGGATGTACATGGGTTTGCTATTCGATAGTTTAGCCTGAATCTGAATTCTCGTTCTGCTAAATTCTCTGGTGGGAACAGCCTCTCGAGTCTATTTCCTCTCTGCAGAGGAGTGATAGGAATTGGTGGTATCCAGCTCATGGGATTGCCAGCTTAAAGATAATATGAACAAAGGTCTGGTAAATGACTTCACAGTTCAGTAGATGAAGTGACCCAGCTGTTAGGGACTAAGTTTTTAAAAACCTTTTGTAAAGCAGATCCACATATTCATAGGAATATTCTGTAAGATCAGAACTTTTTACAAACTCATGATTCTTAGTTTTAGGACCTGTGTTACTATATTTTGGAGGACCAGGGGAAGTAATTCTAATCTTATTAGGAAGTAATATAATGTTCTAGTATTATTTAACCCTAATAGTTGGGTTATAATAATCCTAGTGACTTATCTTGGGGTTATTAGAAACCATTGATTGTCCTTATAAGACATGTTTGTTTTTAAAAAAAAATTGTTATTTTTATTTTATGTGTATGAGTGAGTGTGTTGTCTGCATGTACGTAAGTGTACCCATGTTGTGCAATGCCCATGGAAGTCAGAAGAGGGCATTGGATCCCCTGGAACTGGAGTTAACAGACGGTTGTTAGCCGCCACATTGATGCTGGGAACCAAACCCGAGTCCTCTGTAAGAGGAGCCAGTTCTCTTAACTGCTGAGCCAATTCTCCAGCCCAAACATACTCATTTTTCCATCATTAAATGTAATATATGTGCTACAGAACTACATTTTAGTAACATCTAATGGCATAAGAAAAATTCCATTGGTAGATATTTGTTTCATAGGCTGCTTTTTGAAGCATGTCTAGTTGGAATAGCAGGATGGTAGTTTGAAGGCTCTGAAATCAGACTCACTGGAGTTTAATCCCAGCTTAGGCACTCACTGGCTGTGTGACTTAAATTATAGTGGTGTGAGAATTTAGGAAAACTAACCCCTATCAACCTCTAGTGTCTGACACCTACCAAGAGCCCTAGATGCTAGTGGCTACTTTAATTGTTTTATTTAGTTGTTTCATAAGGAAAGTGTAGGATATGTGGAATAGAGATCATCAAAGGTTACTTGGTAGCGCCAAATAACTAAGTATATAAAAACTTGATTGATATTTTTATTATATAAAATAAGTAGTTTTAAGATATACTTTTTGACAAACTTTACAGATAGTAAGAAAGTAGATAAGGAAAAGATAACATGATATTATCACAGTTGATTTAAAATTATATTACAAAACCAAAGAAACTGAAGTTTGATGTCTATCAAGGTAGTAGAAAGTTTATAATATCTTTATTGTATTAGCCTTTCTCTTCATAAGCATCTCAAATATGATTTCTAAAATTAACTCAACCTAGTTTTTAGTATGAAGAATTAGTTTTGGGTTTGAATGTTCTCTTTTTTCTTCTAGGAAATATGTCAGTATTGAGCTCACCCAGACATCAGAGCTGTATAATGCATGTTGATATGGATTGCTTCTTTGTATCAGTGGGCATACGAAATAGACCAGATCTCAAAGGTCTGTATTCTTGTTTGTATTTTAAGAAAATCCATATATTGTTATGCATATATTTATCATGAGATAGTGTTATTTGAAAAGTAGTTATTCTGATTTTCCATCATAAAAATCCATTCCTCCTTTGAAATTTTCTGCACTCCATTATTAAAAGTGTAGGGAAATTAGAAAGCTACTTGCTGTAGAAATCTTTAGTGGAAAAATATCTTCAGCTGAAATTGTTATCTTAACATGGAGATCTCTGGGCATTTTCCATATTTTTATTGTTTGTTAAGGGACATTTTATTGTAGCCTGTCTTCAGACTTAAGTCTTGGTACTTCTCCTGTGCAAATAACTTTGCTGTCTGGATGTAGGTGAGCATCTTAACTTTTTGGTTCTAAGAATTTTATATCATTGATTATTGCTAAAATAGGTTCAGTCATCTGTACAGTCTTTTTTAATGAAATTTTAGGTTTGCTTTTTAGGAACAGTTGTTCTAGATCTTTTCAGTAGGTATTTCTGAAAAAGATAACTGTATTCGCATTTTCTTTTGAAAGTCAGTTTTTCACTTAGGTAAAGAATCAGTAGTTAGGCCACACAAAATCCTCAGTTTCTGACAAAGCTTTATTTTTTGTCCTGTGTTGTTGCTATTTCTAGCTCTGACAGGGGATTTTAGAATGTTAGGGGATTGATACCAGCCTATGAGTAACTTAGTATTTAGAACTTAGTATTTTTAAGTTTTGAGTTTTGTGGTGTGTGCGTGCATGCATATGTGTATGTGTGTGGGCGTGGGCGTGCGTGTTTAACCTCCTGCCTTCTAAGCCTGTACTCTACACCTGAGTTACTCCTGCAACCCAATTTCTATTTTATTTATATTGCTGCTTTACAACATTATAGCTGCTCTTTAACTTAATACACAATTTAAAGTAATTTTCTTAACCAAAGCAAAAACTAAGGGACTGAAAACTCATACTTGGCTATATGTTGTCAGATTTTGATTCCTTTGCATGCATCTCATTTTCTCTTGCTATAAAATTAAAAGTATAGATGTTGAACCTACCTGTGCCAAAACTATAAAAATTCCTTTTATAGTTTATCTTTCCCCTTAAAATCTGAACCTAGCATCTGAGTTGCCTGTTTTCTTCTATAAGAAATCAAACAAAAACCATGGAAATCAAAGTGAAGGTGCTGCTTTTAGGTTGAATCAGTGTATCAGAATTGTCACCAATAGTTTACTTTTGGAGAGTAGCTGAAAAACTTAAATGATGTTTGCATGGTGATAAATAATCTTTAACTGTGTTAGCTTCTTTTAGGTTTAATGGCTGAAATGATTAAAGGAAAAAAAGTTAGATAATTAATATCCCATGAAATTTTTTCCACTATTTGTTCTTCACATTCCATTTGTACTTTGAGAAGTAATTTAATCTTTTTCTCACAGGGAAACCAGTAGCTGTTACAAGTAACAGAGGCACAGGAAGGGCACCTTTACGTCCTGGTGCAAACCCCCAGCTGGAATGGCAGTATTACCAGAATAAAATCCTGAAAGGAAAAGCAGGTACAAATGAGCTCTTTGAAGTCATAGTGCTCCTATGGATGACTTCTGGATATTACTGTTGGTATCTTTGTTTTAGAAGTAGAAGCAGAGTTACAACAATTAGGTTTTTCAGATTCAAAGATCTTTAATGATGCTAGTGACAATTTGAATCAAAACAAAATTTGAATATGATACAAATGACTGGCTTACAGTTGCATTTTATTGAATTAGATAGTGGTGTTTTTTCTGGAACACAGCAGTAATTTTAAAAGTGATTAATTACTTTGCACAAATATAGATTGGAATGAAAATAATGCTCATTTTGTAGATGCAGTGATCAAGACTTGAGAATTATTAGTCATTTGGCCTTGTGTCACAGTAAAGACACTGTGAAGATTGTCAATATTCATGTGAGGAAGTCAAGCAAGAAACAGTATAACTTAGAGCCAGACATGGTGGCACATGCCTATATATAATTCCAGCACTTGGGAGACTTAAGTCAGGAGAATTGTACATTCAAGGGCAACTTAGGTAATATAGGGAGAATCTTTTCTCATAAAAGGAAAAAAACAAAACAGTAGAACTTCATTGGAGTCAGAATCTAGTTAACTAGTATCGTTCTTCATTTTAGTGGACTTGCTTCATGTAAGGAACATTTTCATGGCTCTCTTGGTATTTAACTTTAGATACTAGTAAACAAAAGTCATAATTACACCAATCACAACACCAAGACCTTCATGTATTTTTTTATTGCTCTGCCCTAGAAATATATTAAATTTCTTGATATTGGTAGGTTTCCTTATGAATATCCTGTTAAACCACAAATATTTAAAAAATGATTCTTTCAGAAAAATGCCAGAAAGTAGACATATAATACAGTAGAAAGCAATGAAGTTTGGTTCCATCTCAGTTACTGCAACTCCCTATTTTGTCAGTTACTAAACATTGGGCTTATTTTAGAAAAGCCCTTGTCGAGGCAAAAGGAGAGTCATTGCACATTTCTTAGTTGTTTTGGGGTATTGGTCTTTTTGTCATTTGTGACCACCTGCTAATATGGTGTAAGTATGAAAAGAGTAATTTTACATACACATTTATACTTTATATATATATCTCTTTCCCATGTTTTCTAAGGCTTTTCTTGGTTGTTAAATCTTTTCAGAGTTTTGGGATTCTAGTATTTAATGTCAGGAGTAGATCTTGGGGTAGCTGCTATTGAACTTGTTGAGACTTAGCTGTATTGTTGTATGGTTAATGTCTTAAGTGTAGTTTTGTACCAGGTTTTTTTTTTTTTTTTCCTTTTCATTTTCTGTGTATTATTAAAGAGGTAAAATCTTAAGTTCTAGAACACATAGGAAGTATACAACACTTGTCACACGTTGAACACTTAGTGAATACTTACTGAATAAGTACCAAAAGAGGAAGAAAATATTAGTTGTATGTTTGATGGTAGCATCTCCAGTTCCTTTGTGTTCAGAGTCTCTGGTGAATAGAGTCTGAGTTTGCATCTTATTTCAGTAGTCTGCATCTAGATTTTGACCTTGGCAGGCACTTGTTCTTTTGGAGTGGCAGGTCCTCTTTTGTCTTGCTTTCCATCACTGTCTGGCCATAAATGGTTTTGCAACAGATTATTGTCTTTGTTTATTTACTTATCTTCATCTATGTAGCCAGTGGGTTTTCATAATAGTTTAACAACCTTTTATAATTCATATTCCCTTCACTATTGTGGGTAGTACACAGAAAGTAAATATTAGAGAACATATTTAAAGTTCACTTGCCATTGAAAATTGACCAAACCAGATTTTCCTCTCCTTGGAAAAGGTGACAGTAATACTTTGATATTATACTCTTGCTTTAACTTGATGCCATTCATTTTTGTATCCTAAGCCTTTTGACCCATTAGGAATGTATAGGAATATTTGCTACATACAAAATGACTAGATTGTTCTTTATTGGAAGTTTGCAACCAAACTTGTGCTCAGAACTTTTTTCCCCATGCCTTTATTCCTCTTTTCCTAATCTTTCTTTCTCTGGGTCATTATTAGACATGGCACTAAAAATGAAAATACTGAGGATCAATTTGCAAGTTAGAATCTTTGACTTCAGCACACCAACTTTATAACAAATCAATTCTAATATTTTGACTTGTATGGTTAGGCAGAGTATTAGGACAAATAAGCATCTTTCGTCCTTTTTAGAAACTTTGGTTTCTTGTTCCTCATATTCAGAAATTAGGATGGTATAACCAGGGGATCTCATCTGTCTGTGACTTCCTTTGGAAGCTGCTTTCTGAATCATCTCATTGATGATTTCATTCAGAACCGTTTATACTCTGTACTTCGTGGTTGGCTTGATGGTTGGGGCCTTTTACCCCTTCCTGGATTCCCAGGATGCAGATATTTTCTATTCCTTCAACAGCTTCAGTTTTCATTCTAAAGAACAACAGTTTTAAAAATCGTATTAGTCATAGATTTATTCTCAGCGATTTCTTTTTCACAGACTTGGGTCCTGGCCTCTGATTTCTCCAACCGTTCCTCCACATTCTCCATGTGCCCGTCTAGTTTGTCAAGTTTTGATCAGCAGTTCTCTACTTTGCCCTCCAGTGAGGACAGTGTGTCCCTGCATTTCCTTGAATCTCACATGAAGCAACTCACTCCGCTGGTGGAGAGACCCACGCACTCTGCTGCACTGTGGAACAGGTCAGCCAGCCCAGTGAAGAGGAACATGATGGTGCTGCCTCTCAGGCCAGGGCATTGGGGGCTCATGGACCACACTCTGTTCTCACTTCAGACATGAACTTTCTGTAATTTCTAGACAGGATTCTTAGGTTAACTAGTCTTTCAAATATCAAGATCATGTAACTCCCTTTTAAGGAGTAACTCATGTTTATAACTTTGAAAGATGACTGATTGTGGCTATGCAAGTGTCCATGGTCTTTGTTTAGTAACACCCTCTGTTGAACTGTGTTAGTGACTCTCCTTAAATTCTCACAGACTAGGATAGTGGACCAATCAGAAGTCATAGCTCATATTACGTACTCTTGTTTTCATTTTTAGATGCAAGTAGGATTTGATCTGTACCAGGATACCAGTTCTGAGTTTTGCTTGCATTTATGGTGTTTATGTATGGGCGCTAGAATCTGGAAATACTTGTATGGGTTGCATAGTTAGGTAAAAGTTGTTCGTGATTACTGGTAAAATGAGGAAGAGTTATTTTAGCCTCTGAAGCCAGATGCTTTGTTGTATTTTTCTTGTGATGCATTACTTGACTGATTTTTTTTTTCCTTTTTTTCATGGAACATTAAGTCTCTTAAATAAATGGAAAAGAAATGCCGAATTGTTAGCTTTGAATTGTTATAATATACTCAAAGTAGGCTTATCTAGAATTAGCTAACGTGATAAGTTTGGTCTTGTTTTGCTAAAAGTGTTTATAGAATAGAGACATGGCTGAGATTGTGTTATTAGAATATGGTATGTATTTTATAGCACACTTTTCTTTTAGCCTATTAATATTATCCTGAGACTTCTGACCACAGCTTTATTTTAATTTGCTTGTCAATTATTACTGTAGCTTACTCAACATGGTTAAAAAAAAAGTGTCATGTAGTCAGTAGGCTCTTTAGACCATGTACTTTTATATTCTTGGTTTGGAAATTAGGTATGTTGGTGAGTTGTTACTACTTAGACTAGAGTTGTGTTCTGTAAAGTAACTAATACTGATAGAAATTGAATCCAAGTTTTTAAATTGACCGTGCATTATTAAATGAAAAGTAGAATTACTTGAAAGGGAAAAATAATGCTGTGAGGCTGTTTTTACCTGATGTGGGTGTAAAAGAAAAATCTTGATGTTCAAGATGAAACTTCTTTATAGTATACATACTGTATATGTATATATAGTGTAGTATATGGGTGAGATCCCTTGCTTATTATACTGGCCTAATTCCTGAATATGAGGATTAAGAAACCAAAATTTCTAAATAGATCTACTAAATTACTGTTCGGTCAAATGACTTAGAAATTTGAAGTTTATTGAGCATGTTAGTTTTATGTTCTACAGACAGTATTTCAGGAAATACAAAGAATATTCCAGAAAACTTGTATTTTCCATTAACTTTTTCCCATTACAGTGAGCTGCACAGTTATAAGGCAGTGTGAGGGGAGTTCGTCTCTCTGGTCACTTTCATCCTTGTCTACCTTAAGGAACTGCATAATAGCCTAACAGGATATTTTACATTATCTTTTGGATTTTTTTTTTTAATGTGTATAAGTGTTATGCCTGCATATAGGTAAGTGCACCCGTGTCGTGCAATGCCCACGCAGGACAGAAGAGGCTGTCGGATCCCCTCGAACTGGAGTTATGGACAGTTGTTAGCTGCCATGTGGGTGCTGGGATTCGAACCCGGGTCTTCTGCAAGAACAGCCAGTGTTCTTACCCAATGTTGAGCCATCTCGCCAGCCCTGGATTTTTCTTTTCTTTTTTAATTTAAACAGGACACTTTGAATTTATTATGATGTTGTGTATCTGACTGTTGCTGAAGAATATAATGGGAGAAAATTATTTGAGAGTTTTGTTGTACTAAATCTGGAAATAATACCAATTGAAGTAGCTATTTGGAACTTCCTAAATATTTGGATCTGAAAATAAGAGAACAAATTTCTTCAATAAAGTTAAGGAAAATAAAATTTTAACGTAGTCATTAAATTTTATTTTAAAGCAGATATACCAGACTCATCAATATGGGAGAATCAAGATTCTGCACAAACAAATGGAATTGATTCTGTTTTGTCAAAGGCTGAAATTGCTTCTTGTAGTTATGAAGCCAGGTATGTAGAAGTTAACTGAGTTATAATTCTTAATGAATAGCTAACTGTTTTTAATATAATATTGTGAAGATTGAGACATAACAGTCGGGCCTATGATTTCATCATGTGCAAACATGTTATCAAAAGAAATACTAAAAGCCCTAATAGCTTCATTTATACCACCACCATGCTAAATGATTTAAAATAATCTAATCATTCTGTATGATAGATTCTGTAGTGAAAGTGAAAAGAAATTTGAATTATTATGTTTATTTTCTTTCAAGCATGAAATTACAGAGTTAGATTTTTTTTCCTTGAATAGGGCAGGCAGGATCTTAATATTTAATCTTTCGTTTTTAGAAATAAGAAAAACTCTTGTATTATAAAACTGATTGGTGTTTTCAAGTTAAATCTTGATTGCCAGGGCTGGAGAGATGGCTCAGCGGTTAAGAGCACTGACTGCTGTTGCAGAGTACCCAGGTTCAATTCCCAGCACCCACATGGTGGCAACCGTCCTTAACTCCAGTTTCAGGGGAATCTGAAGCCGTCTCTGACCTCCATGGCATTGCACGACACAAGTACACTCACATACATGCAGGCAATACACAAATATACATAAAATAAAAATAATAAACTATTTTAAAAAACAAAAACTTGATTGACTTTTAAATTACAATTTTATACCATGTGTAGGTAGTTATCTTAAAATGATCTGACACCTTAACTGTAATCTATTTTAATATAAGAGGAATAGGCTTGTGTTTCTTATACTTGAAAAAAAATATAATGTCTAGGGAGATGGTTCAGCAGTTAAAGGCGCTACACAAGCCTACTGACCTGAGTTGGATCCCTGGAACCCACATGAAGGAGGAAAGAGAACTGACTCCACAAAGTTGTCCTTCAGTCTCCACAGGCATGCCATTGGTGTTTGTACCATGGCATGTATGGCTACACATACACATCATATACATAATAATAATAATAATAATAAGTTAAATGAAAAATTATCTAAAAATAATTATAGTAGTTATAAAAGTAGAAAGAGTAATAATTATTAAGTAGAATGAGAAGTCCTTTTCCTTTCCCACTAATTGAACCCAGACTGTTTTGCCTTTATAGCACAATGAGCACTTACGTGTCTTTGAATTTAGTAATTATTAAAAGAACATTAAATTAGTTATCTTCTCCAGTTTTTCAGAGTTGGGGTAATTCAAGCAAGTCTGATCTGATCATAAAATATTTGAACTTATGGGGCTGGAGAGATGGCTCAGCAGTTAAGAGTTCTGACTGCTCTTGCAGAGGACCCGGGTTCGATTCCCAGCACCCACATGGCGGCTATGAACCATCCTTAACTCCAGTTCCAGGGAAATCCGAAGCCCTCTTCTGACCTCCGCCGCATTGCATGACACGGGTGCACTCACATACATCTAGGCAATACACTCATACACATTAAAAAAAAATATTTGAACTTAATATCCTATAATCAGAATAGTTTATTTAAAATTCTGTTAATTTGAGTAAGAGACTATATACAAAGTATTATGTTCAAACATTCATAAATAAAAATGCTAATTTCTTTCCCATTTTATGGCACGTTAAACTTGTACTACCTGGCTAACTTTACCTTTCTCATGAATAAAAAAACTGTTTTGTTATTGTCAGTTGCTCTAGCCAGAGAATTGAAATTTACTTTAATAGAGATAATTAAATGAAATGGAAATGCATTTAGGATTGTTGGTACTACTGTTTCCTAGCACAGGCAGTTCAAAGCTGAGTTAATAGAGTGTTTAGTGGGTTAATCTTTCACTCTCTTCTTCATCGTTGATTGGTAACTTGTGCTTCTATTAGCTAGTCCGTTGTAATTAGTGTCTCTATGTGACGATGCTCAGAAATACATCTTCAAGTTGTGCTAGCTGGTGAAAAATTAGAGCTTGTCCTTTGCCACACTACCTCTGTAGGGTCTTGCTCAGCACCAGCAACCCCAAAGATGAAATCTAGTTGAGAGTTCCAAGGCTTTTTCAAGGGTAGAAGTGTTCTCGGTTCTATTAGTGCTGGACTTCATGACTTCTGGTGTTTGGATGGTATATTTGTATTGACCCACACATGGCAATAGATGAACATCAAACCATGTAGAAAAACAAAATCAAACCCACTTCTATGGTTTTTTTTTTTTTTTAACCTTAATTGTAACTTTCCATTTTCTAGACTGCTTATCCTAATGAAGTAGAAAACAATTGAATCTAGAAAATTTTTGGTTCCTTTCTCCGCCCCCCCCCACCCTTGACTGTATAACAGGTATATTCTGTGGAGCTTTTCTATAAAAATAAATTTAGGGTCTGGAGAGATGGCTCAGCGGTTAAGAGCACTGACTGCTCTTGCAGAGGACCTGGGTTCGATTTCCCAGTACCCACATGGCGGCTACGAACTGTCCTTTACTCCAGTTCCAGGGGAATCTGAAGCCCTCTTCTGACCTCCGCGCCATTGCACGACATGGCTGCTCTCACTATTAAAAAAATAAATATAATTAATAATTTCATCAGAAACATGTTTCTGAGATTGGACTGAGACTTAGATTGTGGAGATTGTCATTCTAGCTCTACATATTGATGAGTTTTACATAGACTAATAATGAAATTAGCAAAGAATGCACTGTGACTGGGAAATGGTGGAAGTCTTGGAGCAGTGGAGTGTGTATATGTAGATTACTGTATATATTACTTTTAGTAGTTTTACACATACTTAAAATAAGAATAAGTGTTACATATAATGAGAAGGTAGATATGTTGAAGGTCGTGGCATGCATATACTCCCAAAGTACTAGATTTTTTTTTTAAGTAAGTTGTAAGCCAGGCATGATGCTGTAAGCTAGTAACTCTGAATATTTAGGAGGCCAGAGGCAGGAGTTTTAGGAGTTTAGGATTGTCCTCTGTTACACCACAAGTTCAAGGCTGTGTCTTTAAGCCCTGTCCCCGAAATTTGAAAAATACAGTTTTAGACTTGGAGTTCATGTGCATTTTTAAAGACCCTTTATTAATGATACAGATTTTGGGATATTTAGTATGGTGAATGAAGCAATAGTGATTTGATGTGTTGTCTCTATATTGTCTAATCCAACTGCAAAGAGCTTTTCTTTGTAAGGATATTACAAGTAAGAGTATGCTCTCTGCACTTTAAACTTGGCCATAAATTCTGTTTTTCAGCATATACTTAAAATACAATATTGGTAATTTTTCCTGAACGGAATTTTAGTTGGGAAGAATACATTGATCATTCTATTAAACAACTACTTCAGGCTTTGTTTTTGAGTTATGGTTTCACTATGTAGCTAAGCTTGGTATATGTATCCCAAGCTGACCTCAAACTCAGAATCCTTGTGCCTCCACCACTGCCTGAGTGCTGTGATTGCTGTTATGCCATCACCACGTGGGCCTGGCAGACTTTTAAAAAAATAACTGTCTTTATTCACTTACTTTCTGTGAATCACATCTCAATTTCCCAAATTCAAGGAAAGTATTGTACTTCCCCTAGTTAGGGGAAACCTCCTGGGTTTTTCTTATTTGTAACTTCCCTATCATGTCCAGTGACTCTTAAACTTGTCTATGGGATGGAGGGTGATGGAGTGTGGTGGCAATGTCTGTACAACATTTGAGAGGTGGAGACAGAAGGCTCCGTAGTTCAAGGTCATCCTCAGTCTCCTATGGAAACTTTCCCCTATGGAAAATTTGCATGAGTACCTAAATACAAGTAGCGTGTTTTTCTAAGTATTGTGCCTCTGAAACTTTTGTATATAGAAATTTTGGAAAGGAAAATTAAATATTAGAATATATTATTTATAGGAACTATGTAATGTACCTTTAAAAATGAATTATTACCTTGTATATATTTCAGATTTATATTACACATTTCAGATTTATATTACGAGAACTTTTATCCTTTTTCAAAGGATAATTATTTCTAATAAGTTTTCTCAATTCTGATTCTATATGCCTATCTAAAGTATTATGTTTACACTTCCCTGCATCAATAAGCCTATTGATTTACTAAAACTTACCGACTGCAATTCTTCTTTTGCTGGGTAGATGCAGGGACATGCGTCTTGAGATTTGTTTCCCAGCACCTTGCAGAATGTCCCAGACTTAACTATTACAGTTATCTTTATTCTATGTCAGTCATTACTACTCTTCCTATCATTTCTGACTTCCTATTAAATGTTCTGCATCAATTTGGGACTTCATACTGAAGCAGCTTGTTACTGCTTTTGTGTACATGAAAAATGCATGTAATTTTGGATTTGCCTCTGAATAACTTAGAGAATTCTTAATTCTTTGTGGTTCTCAGTGGTAATCTGAATTTTGGGAGTATGCCAGAGTAATTCAAGACTATTTGTGTTTTTTTTTCACTTGTTCTTAGCCCAAAGGCCAAGAAATGATTATATCTGTTTCTTAAGCAGGGCACACCTCCAACTAACTCAGCAGTTAGTGAATATTTACTGAATGAATGTATAGAATAGCCATGTTCATACTATGTAATAATGTAATCTGGTGAAAGATTGCTTTATTTTGCTTGTGTTTTTACTGTGATATTTTTTTCTTGATTCTTTACAGAGTGATAAAATGGAATTTTACTAATTATGTATAATTCCATAATTGTAGTTATATGCTGAATGCTCCAAATATCAAAGGTAATGTGGGGCATTGAGACACACAGTAGATTTAAAATTTACCATTTTCAATTAGGTCCCTCAAAGTTCTGGAACCCTGGCTCCTACCCAGAGTGATGTCCTACCATATACAATGCTGTTGGCATCTCAACCACTGCGGAGCCACTTGAGGAGCATTGGAATTGGTCAATTGGGAATTGGGTGGTAATAGGATGAGTACATTTTGTCTGTTTGTCACATAGCACTGTTTTGTGTAGTTCTTGCGTTCATATTTGTCTTTGGGGGATGAACCCTGGCCAAACCGTGCCATGTGTTAGGGGAAGAAAACCTTTTGACAGCACATTCCTGCTCTGTGGTGGTTGTGATATCACCAGCATATGGCATGCTGGCATCTCTGCAAAGGGGCCAGAGGTCAAGTTTTAGGAGAAGTGTTTAGATATAGAAAAAAGAGATGTCATTTACACTAGTGAGACAATTGTATAATTTTCTGTTGGGGGGACAACAAACTTCTTGTAAACTTTCCTAATGCCTATTGTTAATCCCTAGTAAGAAGAGGAATTAAAAGGAAACTGCATATTAGTGGCATGGGGAGATACCAACATATTTGCTATTTGGTTGTCAACGAAAATACTTCCTAGAGTAATCTCCACTGTATTTTGTTTTCTCTCTAGACAAGTTGGCATTAAGAATGGAATGTTTTTTGGGCATGCTAAACAGCTGTGTCCTAATCTGCAAGCTGTTCCATATGATTTTCATGCATATAAGGAAGTTGCACAAACAATGTATGAAACGTTGGCAAGGTATTGTGTACAATATAGTCATTTTTATTTCTTTTACCTCCTTTTATCTGCTGTTAAAAATAGTCCACTTTTCTTTAGCATTGTCAGGGTCACTTCTCCTGCACCTTTGTCTTTCTCAGGATCCTTTTCCTCAGCCTCCCAGTGTGACAGTTGCCTTTCTTTGAGTTGTTTCAGTAACTGGGAGTTTAGTCTCAAGGGAAATTTTTCCCTTGCTGTCATTGTTCAAATACTCCTGATGGTGATGTAAAATCTGCCAGTGTACCTTCTAGTCAGTGGACCTGATTTTCTTTCCCATGAAACCAGATAGACAAAGGATTGCAATTTTTTTCCCTAGTTATTATCTTTTATTACATTTGAATTATAGTGTTTATTATTTGTAACTTAGAATTTACTGAGCATGGTCAGTGTTGCAGCCCAGGAATTCAGTATCAGCCAGGCTATTAAGAGCCCCCTGCATCTTTAATTAATTAAAAACTGATAGGTCTGTAATACCCTTAGGCATTTTAAATCCTTTTTCATTATAAAATCTTTAAGCACACCAAAAGCTTAGTGTTATAAAAGTAAGACTCTCATAGGGTATGGTGGTGCATACCTTTAATCCCAACACTCAGGAGGCAGAGGCGGGAGGATCTTTGTGACTTTGAGGTCTACATAGAGAGTTCCCAGGCAGCCAGGGCTACATAATGAGACTTAGTCTCAAAAACAAACAAAAAAGTTGAATCTGGTAATGGTTGATTCATTGGCTTGAAGAAAGGTGATAAATGAGAAAAAAGTTTCTTCACTGTAGGTTTATTTAATACTCAAAATGTATAAAAGTATACAGTAACCTATATATGTTCTAAAGGAAAAGGCATATAGTTTCTGTATAAAGGACTAGATCAGGTCTCTTTCACAGTTCCTTAACTCTTTATAAATTGAAAACAGCCTTAAATGATGTAAATGACCGACCTGCTTCTGTAAAAATTAAAAAAAAGAAAAATTATTTACCAAAAGAAGCATCTGGACGTTGGTTCCAGGTTGGTAGATCCCAGGACTGTGTTGCCTCTATCTTCACTACTGCCGTTTCTTTCTTGTGCTTTATTCTGAGCACCATTAACCAGTAAGCGCAGATGGCTGCTTGATTCTGCTAGTCTGTCTAATCCAAAGAAATAATATCCAATCCCTGCCCTTGTGAGAGCTTACTTTAATAGTGGAGGAAAATGTCCAGGGAAAGATCTACATTATCTGGCACTGGTATGTGAAATTGGGTACTGAACGGTAAAACCAGTTTCAATCATAGCTTTTCTTAACACAAATTCAGCAATTTTAGTGTTACCAAATAGGAAAGGTTGAAAAGCTTAAGTCATTAGTAGCATCCAAGTGAGAGCTAGGACTGGCCACTGAGTTACATGGTGGTTATGTAGTGCTGCTATTTGCTATTGTATTCTTGTTTTCCACATCTTAGAGTAGGTTACTGGCCTGTACCTAAGGCCTGAAAGACCTGAGGAGTGCTGTTACTCATACTAAACCTGGTGTATTTTCAGTCCATGAACACATTTTTAGTGCCATGTTTCTGTTCTCACAGGAAAAAAAAATTACAGTATTATGCTTCAAATACACCTTTTTATTTTAACCTAAATAGCATTTACTTATTGAATGATTAGCCTTTGATATGCTTTGTAGCCTGTAGTAAGGTGTAGGTGAGAGATGAAGCCTGTCCCTTCTACTGTATATTACTAAGTGGATTGTTGAAGACTGCGTGATTGTGAGGCCTCTTGAGCCTACCTTTCTGGTTTGATTTTATTTTGTGTCTTTGTGTTTATGCCGCCTTCTCTAGGCAATCAGAACAAGTAGCCCTTGATGTGAAAAGTTCACCTAAGATTATTTTTAAAAAAAAGAAAAGCATTTCCATTTATTGGGGATGTTGCGTTCTCCTAGATAGCCATTTAGGGTGATTGGCTATTTTTATTCACTGTATTCTAGGTCTCCTATAGTTTATAGTATTTAATAGTGGTATTTTGTATTTAGGAGAACAGCAATTGTTAGACTAATTACAAAAGGTTTCTTATAAAACATGTTTGAAATTTTCTTAAATATTTTGACAGTTCTGATTCATTTATCTCTTTGCAACTATTTAAATATTTACAAAGATATTCTCAGTATAGAAAAACTAGAATGATCATTTCTGCTGTGGTTTTGGTAGTTAATATGGAAATAGAACACTAACTTTATAATCAAAATTGTTAACTAGTGGCACTTTGGAGTTCATTTAAAATGGTG
>NW_008348662.1:1223406-1225804 GCF_000622305.1 Nannospalax galili | reverse complement strand
TTTTGGTCTTTATGAGACAGGGTCTCCCTGTAGTCCCAGCTGACCTGAACTCAGTATGTAGACTAGGCAGGCCTTGAACTCACAAAAAAGATCCTCCTGTGTCTGCCTCCCAAGTGCTGGGATTAAAGGCGTGTGCCACCACGCCCAGCTATTTTAGTGTTTTTAAATGCCTTGTGAAAAAATGTTGAGGAAAGGTATGGTGAGAAGACTTTATTTCGAAACATTTGTGTCTACCAGATGCTGGCCATCGCTATGATTTACCACCTTTGCTTTGTATTGATAGCTACACTCATAACATCGAAGCTGTCAGTTGTGATGAAGCACTGATAGACATCACTGAAATCCTTGCAGAAACTAGACTTACTCCTGATGAATTTGCAAATGCCCTCCGTATGGAAATCAAGGACAAGACTAAATGTGCTGCCTCTGTTGGAATTGGTTAGTATCTGGCTTATCATGTACTTCTTTTTAACTCAAAATAATTGTTAGTTTGGAATCCTTAAATAGCCCTTATTTTAAAAGAATTTTAATGTTGCTGAGATAGGCCTTTCCTTTACTCTTAGCCTTGCTTATATGCATTATGTTAGATAAAACTGTTAGAAATGCAAACAAATGGTTGATGGTACAGTAACTTGCAATAAGCAAGTTAAAATAATAATTCTTTCTTGCTTAAAGAAATAGTAGAAAGTTAGATTTCAAAACAACTTTTCCCTCCAGTCTGAATAGAAGTCATGTTAAAAAGCAGGCTAGTGGCATGGGATTTGAAGTTAAATTTGTGGCTCCTTCTCTATCCTTTGGTTTCCTGGAATCACAACTGTTCCTGGAATCACGGTACTCTTGTGACTCCAACTCTCCCCACCCCTTCTCCATTTTGTCTTTGAGCCATGTACTTTATTTACGCAGCTGCTCTTACCACCTGTCCTCCTTGTGTTAACTTTTTCACCTTTGACCTTTAGAACTCTGTGAAACATAAGCTTCCTGAATCACCTTTTTCTACCTAGCTCAGCTTACTCAAAACCTTGTTCTAGGAAACCCCTTATCATGCTTTGTTCTCCAGTGGCGCCCCATGCTCTACTCTGCAGGCTTGGGAGGTAACTAAAGCTCTCTAAGCCTGTTGTTATTGTTTACAGCCGCCTTCTTGCATTTTCATTCATAAACTTCTCTATCTCAATTTCTTGTATCTTGAACCAGTGGGATTTATAGAGGTAACTTAGTGACAACATGGATAGGATAATACTACACCGATTAGAGAATTGGAAGCCAGGCATAATGTCTCATACCTGTTATCCCAGCACTCAGGAGGCTGAGGCAGGAGGCTCAAGAGACCTAGGCCAGCCCAGGATGCATAGTGGGACCCAGTCTCAAAGGGGGTTCAGGGAGGGGATCAGTTACTTACATTTCTAGAGTTGCTGAGGAAGCACCAGGATGGTCAGGAGGCAGAAGGAAGAAATGTAGTGGAAAACTGAGGCCAGAACCATTATTGAAGTCTCAGGGGAAATGCCTGCTAATTGAAGTAGTCAGTCTTGGCAGTCATTGGTTGTAGAGGTTGTTGTAGTTGCTTAGTAACTGTCTCTGGATGATTTAAGAGAAAAATACTAGCTTGGTATGTGAGATTTTGACAAGGGGTGTGTAGGGATGGCTGGCCTGCATATGAATGTTGTGATTCTATGTGTCTTTGGAAATTAGCCAGCTGAAAGCCACTTTCATTTCACCTAGCTAACTTTAAATATTAAGATTTTTTATTCTTTTGACAATTTCATACATGTATGTAATGTAGATTCTTGATCATATCCACCCCAAACCCCTCAAGATACTAACCTTCCCACCTTTTTTTTTAAAATGATCTACTGAATACAATTAATGTTGCCCCCACACATGTGAGTATGTGGCCACCCACCTGAATTTGGGCAACTTTCAGTGGCATACCTCTGAAAAAAACTTACTTCTTCCCGCCCCCAGCAGCAATAAACTGCCAATAGTTCCTCAGCTGGGATGAGGCCTCATGAACCTCTTTCCCGCTTCATGCTGTCATTTTGACTGCCTAAGTCTTATGCAGATAATCACAGGTGCTATGAGTTCATGAGTGCAGTGGCCTTATAATGTCCAGAAGACAGCATTTCACAGCACTCCTCCCTTTTGCTTTAAAATTCTTTCCTCCCCCTTTCCAGCCTGTTCCCTTGGGGTAGGGGGTATGTGGTATACATATCCCATTTAGGGCTGAGTACTCAGCAGTCACTTGTTCTTAGTATTTTTGGCCATTTTTGAGTCTCTGCATTAATTACTGCACAATGCAGAAGCTTCTCTGACCAAGGTTGAGCAGCACTAATCTATCAGTATAAACATAAATATTTAGAAGGATACCATTTGACATGTCTATTTAGCGAAATAACAGTACTAG
>NW_008348662.1:1141550-1223145 GCF_000622305.1 Nannospalax galili | reverse complement strand
CCCCCCCCCCCCCCCCCGCCAAGTCTGTGACCTCCTCAGTCATAAGGTTTTGATAAGGTTTATTGTACCAGACATGAAGTCTGTCCTAGGGAGTAAGCCTCAAATATAGTCAAATCAGAAAGCAGTTGATTACCTCCCTAACAGTCAGTCATGCCACTGTTGCACCAGTGGCTGGTGGCCTGCCTTTTCACCTCTTGTTACTGGCCCACAGGTTGTCTTCAACCTTTCTTTCTGTCAACATCTGTGTTCTAGAATCAAACACAGTTTTTGTTATTTTTAATCATGCTTATTTTAAATTGAAAATGGGCTGGAGAGATGGCTCAGTGGTTAAGCACACTGGTTATTCTTGCAGAAGACCTGGGTTCAAATCCCAGCACCCGCATGGTAGCTAACAACTGTCCATAACTCCAGTTCCAGGGGATCCTACAGCCTCCTCTGTCCTCCACAGGCATACCTGCACGACACGGGTGCACTTACCTACACGCAGGCAATACACTCATACACAAAAAATAAAAATAACAAAATAAAAATATTTAAATTTGCAAATGATAGTATAAATGCATTATTTTCCGTTTAAGAATGTAATTAAAATTAAAATCCTATTTAGCCATTCTCATCTTTTTTCCCCCCAAACTCCTTTTTAAAAATAATTTTGGTATTCCTTTTTCAAAGGAATATAACATGTTATATGAGTTTTCCATATGTTATTAATACAGCATTTCCCTAATGTCTTAATGTTTTAGTCATAGCAAAGCTCATCTAACAATCAGAACTCTACAGCCCCACCAGTGCTTCTCTGTAGCCCTTCCCTCTGCTGCTCTCACAGCTCCTGGCTATGTCCTTACATGATCTACACTGCTTATTCTTACCTGCCCTCTGCCACACCATATGATCTGGTTCTTTGGGCTATGTGTCCACAGACGAGAATCCTCATTTCCACACAAAACCTGGATCCCATGGTTGAGACTGCTTTTTATTATTGCTTTTAATTTCTATAAATGTCCCACTTTTTTGTGTGTGGGGAGGGGTGTTGGGAAGGATCTGAGTTAGGATACCACACTGTAGCCCAGGCTAGCTTTACATTTGTAGCAGTTCTCCTGCCTAAGCCCCTGAATGCTATAATTATAAGTGTGGGCCACCATGCCCAGCTTAACTTCCCCTTTCCCCCCACTCTTAAAATCAGAGCTGATTTCTCTATCCTTTTATAAATAGAGCACTTATTTTAAAATAAAGACAAACTTATATGCAGCAGTTATACTGGTCATAATTTGAAATATTAAATGAAACTGCCAAATAATATACTTGTATTTGAAATTGCCAAAACCGAATTGTTTAAGAAATTTCCAGCACTTGGGTGGTAGAGATGGAGGCCAGCTTGGTCTAGACATGTTCCAGGGCAACTGGGTCTACAGGGAGACTCTCAACACCACCACCACCACCACCACCACCACCAAAAAGAGAAAAAAGAAAAGAAATTTGAATAACGTGTTTAAAGATACCTTTGTTGAGAAATTTAAGAAATAATTTTGGATAGCTCTTGAACAAATTTTGTTTTCCTTTTTAATTTCATAGGTTCTAATATTCTTCTGGCTAGAATGGCAACTAGAAAAGCAAAACCAGATGGGCAATACCACTTACAACCAGACGAAGTAGATGATTTTATCAGAGGTCAGCTAGTTACTAATCTACCAGGTAAGCCTTTCATTTAAGCATTTATCTATTATCGATTATAGATATTCATAAGTACTTTTCATGGCTTTCCTTTTGTATTTTGAATTTTGTTTGTTTTAGGCAGGTTCTCAATATGTGGCCTGGATGAGCCTCAAAATTCACTTGACCAGGTGGTGGAATTACAGGCATGCACCACCATGCTCACCTTTATTTTTCTCTGTTTCTTTTTAAACTATATTAAGGGCCATGAAAAACAAAATGAAATTGAACATCTATTGTCCTGTCAGTTGATTGTTTATTTTAGTTTTGTACCTAAAAGATTCTATTTTGAAGATTTTTCACTGGAGATGTAACTTAGGTGGAGTGCCATCCTAGCATACCTGAGGCGTTAGGCTTGATCCCTAGCACCACATACATAAACCCTGTTAGCACAGAGACCTGTAACCCAAGCATTCTAGAGGTGGTAGGAGGTGGATCCAGAGTTTAAGATAATCATCTGCCTCAGCCAGCTCTTAGCCAACCCAAGCCCAAACAAAGTATTCTGTCAATCCATTTAACATGACTTGAGGTGAACCCACCTTCTAGAGGTGGTTCTATGACCAGGTGATTGACCAGTGAAACTGGAAAGGTGGCTCTTCCAACAGATTTGACAATAGATTTTATTTTTTGACTAGTTAATTTTATGGGGCTTTTTGCTACTCTTAACAGATTCATACCATAAATTCTTAAACAATAATCTGTTACTTAATTAGTTGATTTTGTGGATAAGAGTAATTTTAATATTAGTCACAAAATTACATTTTAAAATATTATCTTTATGTGTATGAATGTATTGCCTGCATGTGTGTAAGTACACCTGTGTTGTGCAGTGCCTGGGGAGGTCAGAGGAGGGCGTCTGATTACCTGGAGCTGAAGTTATAGACACCATGTGGATGCTGGAAATCAAACCTGGGTCCTCTGTAAGAGCAGCCATCTCTCCAACCCCCACAAAATTGCTTTTTTTTTTTCCTTTTAAAAATTTAATTTTTATATTTTTGGGGCTGGAGAGTTGGCTCAGCAGTTAAGAGCACTGACTGCTCTTACAGAGGACCTGGGTTCAGGCTCAGCAGTTAAGAGCACTGACTGCTCTTGCAGAGGACCTGGGTTCAATTCCTAGCACCCACATGGAGGCTACAAACGGTCCTTAACCCCAGTTCCAGGGGAATCTGAAGCCCTCTTCTGACCGCCGCGGCATTGTATGACACAGGTATACTCACATACATGCAGGCAATACACTCATACACATAAAATAAAAATAATAAAAAAAGTTTTTTAAATGATGTGTGTATGAGTATATTATTGCTTACATGTATGTAAGTGCATCCATGTCCTGCAGTGCTTGCAGAAGTCAGATGATGATGTTGGGTACCCTGGAACTGGAGTTATAAATGACTGTTAGCTACCACTTGGGTGTTGGGAATTGAACCTGGGTACTCTGCAAGAGCAGCCATTGTTACCACTGAGCCACATCTCCAGCTCCATGTCACTAGTCTTAACACAGACACCAAGTAGACTGGTAAGCTCCAGTCTTGTTTCATGGCACAGAGCTAGAGAAGGTCAGGGCATAGTGGACCAGTGCTCATAAAAGCAGGATCCCCTAGGTCCTGAAAGGGCCTAGCAGCATCCTCAAGTTCCAAGTAAAATTTGAGTATAGGCATATCCTGTTAAAGACGTATCTCCTTTCTTAAATTCTGAGCTAGACATGAGGACTGTCAGTTTCAGATTAGGATACAAATGCCACCATATACCCAGGGACGGTTAAGCCTGACAGGTCCCAAGGCTGACACTGAGAACACAGAACAGACTCAACACAGAAAACTGAGCACTTGCTTTTGTTATATTCCTAACTGTATTTTATGTCTTTGTGGAAGAAGACACCTGGCTTGATGGACACACCTATAATCTTTACTCCTGAGAGGCTGAGGCAGGATTGCTGAGTTTAAGGACAACCAGGGATATACAGTGAGATCCCATCCCAAACAAACATACCCCTCCACCTCAAACAAAATAAAAAATGAGGCCCTGGAGTTCCCAGATTCAAGTATGCTCCTGGGTCTGGTCCATTGCTGCAGGAGTCCGGGGGAGGGCCATACATGTTTGGGCTGTTTACCCACCAACATTAAACACCAATATAGAAGACATGACAACCAGGTCAACTCCTTCCTCCAAGACACATGTTGATTTTATAGAGTGGCAGCCATTGTGGGAAACAATACTCTTCCTTGGAAGTGGACTGTGAGGAGGTGCCTGCAACACTTGTAACATACTGTCTTCTCTCCTGACCTCTTCTTTCAGTCTTTGAAAGCAGAAAATAATCTCTGAAGATACTTGATAATTAAAAAATCCCCAAAACACTTCCAGTGTTTCATGCTTTTGAAAAACCTGGTCTAGATCAGCCAGCATATGAGCTGATTGATGCATTCACCCTGATAGCCAGGCGAGCCCATCTCCTCGAGGAATCGCACCGTTCTTGGTAGCATGACAGGCCACAGAGAGGTGGAAAGAGCACAAGAATGAGGCGGCGGTCTCTGGGAAATGCTTCCCCAGGAAGGTAGTTTCATGGATGAGGTCTTCTAGTCAAATGACTCCCAATCTCCCTAGGTGTCTGTCAGAGGGATAGTCTTATTCTGTATCTGGGCTTGTCCATGTTTCAAGATGAGTTCCCAGACAGACTTCAGATTTCGAAATCCCCAGGTCACATAAGGCTCCACTACGTATAGCATTTTTATGCTATGGGGGTAACTTCGACAGAGACACCACTGAACAGTTTTCTTTAGATGAAGTCCAGCAGTGGTGTTCTGCACCAGTGAACTCACCCCTTGAATCTTTCCACGTGTACAACAAAGGCCAAGGAATGTTTATCAGACACTTCCAAACCATGGTGTTTCACTTCCAGTCACACGCTGTCCCGCTGCTGCTGCCAAGAATCATGCACGGATGACTCCAGTTGCTTAAACCTGAATTCTTTCACTTCCTCCCTCTGCCAAAAGTGCCTGCTTTGCCTGAGTGGTTTTAAGGGCTTGATAAGTCTTCCTCTTTTTCAGATTTTCTGGAACCAAAGGGATCCGAGGGATCCTTTTTCTTTCTGGTTCCTCTGCCATCTTTCTGGTGCTCCAAAATTACATTTTAAGATAAAACTTGTTTTAAATTATTTTGTGCATGCATGTATAAGTGAATATTACCAAAATTTTGATAGTTTATTATGCATAATTAATTATATATGTATATATCCCTTTTTCCAGGAGTTGGGCGCTCAATGGAATCTAAGTTAGCATCTTTGGGAATTAAAACTTGTGGAGACTTACAGTATATGACTATGACAAAACTCCAAAAAGAATTTGGTCCCAAAACGGGTCAGATGCTTTATAGGTTCTGCCGTGGTTTGGATGATAGACCAGTTAGAACAGAAAAGGAAAGAAAATCTATTTCAGCTGAGATCAACTATGGAATAAGGTTTACTCAGGTAACAGATTTATATTTATATCCGTTTTCTCTAACCTAAAACTCTTGGTGATTGAAATTAAATATTAAAACTGTTGATTTTTCTCAGACCCTCAGGAAGGACTTTTTAAGCAATTCCTGATATGGTAGATCCCTAAATAACAGTGAAGAAATCCAGTTCTTAAAAATAGATGCAAAATATTTTGCTTTTGGAAAAAGCAATTTTGAGTTATAGAGACTCCAATTTCCAATGGAGGGCAAAAAGGCCAGACAAGTATTTTGAGTGTTGAATGCTTTCTTGCTTGAGCTAATTAAAAATCAGTTTCATCTTACTTTAGATTCTATCTAAAGGTATATGCCTCTAGATATTAGTGGCACAGAGTGACTAAGGTTTCTTTTCCTTAAGAATATACACTGGATTTAAGTATGTCTCTGATCTAGTTCCACAAACACTTTACATCATGAGGATTGGAACTTTGATGAGGGCTTGGTCTTTGAAACTTTCATGTAGGAATTCAGGGCACCAGAGTTGGAATTCACATTTTATCAATTAGAAGTTAAGTAATTAATTAACATTTCAGAAGAGGGGGCAGAAAGATTTTAACCAGTGGTGGTGCATAATCATAAGGAAACAGTCTTCCAAGTTTCTGGGAACTTGGCTCATACGCACTTAGAGCAATGGTGGCAGCATGCACAGTCAGACAGAAACCCAGCATGGAACTGGGTAAATCAGCAGGAGGCCTCCAACTTGTGATGAGGAACTATTGGGAGCTGATCACTGCTGGGTGAGGGAGAGTTGGTCTTCTAGGGAGTGAGGCTAGTTAGGCCAAACAGACTGTAGTAGATGAACTCACACTGACTAACATCTGGGTACACAAACTTGACTCTAGGCCTTAACATATGATAGAATGCATGAAATCCTGTGGGCCGTCTATGGGGACAAATAGGGAAGGAGGTTCAAATATGATTAAGATGTATTGTATGAAATGCCCAAAAATAAACTCTTATTTTGAGGAGAAAACATGATCACAAAAGAATTTCAGTAGGTCAGTGGTAGTATAGAAGTGTAAGAAAGGAAAAATTTTTTTAAAAGTACATAGAGAAGATGGGTATTTTTTCCTTTAAAAAAAATTTTTTTTTGAGAATTACAGACATGATCACTGTATTACCCCACCTACCTTCTCCCTCCTGCAGCCTTTCCCTCCTCCCCTTCCTCAACTTTGTGAACTCTTCTTTGATATTATTACATATCCATCCATACATATCTTTGTATGTGCATGCTTGTGTGTACACACACACACACGCACACACACACACACACAAATACTAATGTACTGAGTCCGTTTAATGGTGCTCACATGTACCTGTGTTTATGGCTGGCCACTTGGGATTGGCTAACCCATAACGAAGCTCATCCCTGAAGTAAGCTATTTCTCCCTCCCTCAGCAGCCATTGATTGCCTGTAGCTCTTCATCTAGACCATGTGAAATTTCTCCCAGAGAAGATGGGTATTTTTATTTACTATACAGTTCAAGGTGAATAGAGAATGTTTCTTTTAAATAAATGCTTAGGATAAGAACATTAGACATGTTCAATTTTAAGAATGAAAATCCTCAAGAATTGTTAGATCAGAGGAAAATAACAAGTGTCTTTCATGTTTGTCTTTCTGTAGCCAAAAGAGGCAGAAGCTTTTCTTCTGAGTCTTTCAGAAGAAATTCAAAGACGACTTGAAGCTGCTGGCGTGAAAGGCAAACGTCTGACTCTGAAAATCATGGTGCGAAAGCCAGGGGCCCCTGTAGAAACCGCAAAATTTGGAGGCCATGGAATTTGTGATAATGTTGCCAGGTAAACTTGCTCTAGAAAAAGTTGATAATTATATTTCAGTGCAAGTTTTTATAATTCAGACAAAATAAAATCAGTCAAGTTTAATAAAGTCCTACAGATTCTGGTGGTGTTAAATTTTCTGTAGAGCCAGGCTGCATCCCTGACTTAGTTTAAAACATCTTTATTAGTCCATTTTCCTGGTATCCAGATACTTTAAAAAGATTTATTTAGTTCACAGTTCTGGAGATAGAGAGGCTAAATATACTCTTTGAACTTTCCTTCCCTAGGTAGTTAGCATCACAGTGGGAGGAACATAGTGCAGATAGAAACCACATGGTAAGGAAGGAAGCCATACAGGACAAAAAAGGCCACCTTTGCTCTTTATAACAACCTTTTCAACTGACCACGTCCCACAACAGCCATATCAGTTCCTTTCAAAAGCAGTGACCTAATCACTTCTTACCCTACCTCTTAATGTCTCTACTACCACACTGGGTACCAGGCTTCCAGCATAACTGTTTGGAGAACAGACCACATCCAAAAACACAACCACAGCCTGTGCCATCCCTCCTTTGGAGTCAACAGGCTGTTAACTTTAAAGTGTAGATGGGGGAAAAGAAGGGTTGCAGAACAGCAGGCCAAGGGGACTGGTATAGTTTGTAAGACTTACTGAGACTTACAAGGAGATTTGCATGTGTTACTGCAAAACATGATTTCAGTAAACCATTTAGAGAGGTAAATGAGTAAATTTACTCTTTGCAAATGAATAAACAGAATCATCTCTGAAAACTGGCTAGAAAGCATTTGTTTAAAACCCTGATTTTGATGTGCAGATCACTTAATGATAAAACCTGATAGAAGATTTGTGACCTATGTAAAATAACTTGGTTTTTTTGTTATTGTTGATATTTGCTTCGTTTGAGATCGGTCCCTCTGTAGCCCCAGCTGGCCTGGAACTCGGTATGTAACCAGGCTGGCCTCAATCTCAAGGAGGTCCACCTTCCTCTGTCTCTGCCTGAATTCTGGGATTGAAGTCTTGTGCCACCACCCCCTGTGAAAATACTTGGTTTTAAATGATACCTAGTCAGCAAATGGCATTCTGTCTGTAAAACCCAAACCAAAGGTTGAAGACTTTTAGCAATGAAAACAATATATACAGATTATAAAGTATACTTTTGGTAAAAATTAGCTTATGTGAAACATAAGTTATATAGATTGTGGTTATGTAAAGTCATGTGATGGCTCTCAGATATAGAAACTCCCAAGTGTGTCATTGATACATTAATGAGAACAAAAGGCAGAACTGAAATAGCATTGTTTATAAAATGTATCTTGTTGCCTTTGTTGTCTTGAAGTATTGTACTTATCTACTTTAATAAGTTATGATATATATGTATTTTAAATGGTAACAGTGTTAATAGCCATTTCTATTTTCCTATTATTTTTATGTGTATGAGTATATTGCCTGCTTGTGTGTAAGTGCACCCATGTTGCTGCAGTGCCCGTCGAAGTCTGCAGAGGGTATCAGATCCCCTGACACTGGAGTTACAGATGATTGTTAGCCATCATATGGTTGCAGGGAACCAAACCCCAGTCCTCTGCAAGAGCAGCCAGTGCTCTTAACCACTGAGCCATCTCTCCATTCCCTAATGGTCATTTCTGTGTTTAAACTGGTTATTCAGTCCTGAAGTAGGAATATAGTTAACATTCTTAAACATGGTTTCTGTGTGTGGGTGTGAGAGAGAGGGAAGGTGGGGGGAGAATGTGAGAATGAATATGAATGAATCAGGTCCAATTTCTGTGTATTTTTGGGAAAGAACTGTAGTAATAAAATACTGCTTTGGTAATTTTGTTTGCAATGAGGCACCCTTGCTCATTCAGAAGAATCCCAAAAGGCACTAAAGATGTTAATCTGTTTTTACCATGTAGCAGTGCTGGCAGATCCTGTGGTTCTTCAAGTTTCTTACAGATCTGAGTCTTAGAGTCTAGTCTTGCTTTTATGCTGTCTGTCACAATAATTTGTCATAACATCCACACATTTTTTGATGAATTTATAGAACCTCTTAGAGAAAGAAGTATGGGAGTGAACATACTTAAGTGCTGGAATTATCCAGTGACTTGACTTTAAATACAATGGAGAATTAAGAACCAAAATACACGGGGGAGGGGGGGAGCTGGAGAGAGGGCTCAGTGGTTAAGAGCACTTGCATGCTCTTTCACAGGTGCTTCCCAGCATCTTCCAGCTGCAGGGATCCAATACCCTCTTCTGGCCTCTACAGGCACCTACACGCACATGTGTACACAAACATGCAGAGGTACACACATACACATTTTTAAAAGATTTTACTTTTAATTAATTGTGTATGTGTGTGTGTGTTCGTGAGTATGCACATGTACATGCCCACACAGGCCAGAAGAAAGTGTTAGATTCTCTAGAGCTGGAGTTAAAGGTAGCTGTGAGTTGCCTGATGTTGGTGCTGGGGACCAATCTGGTCTTACGTAAGAACACAGTGAGCCATTTCTCCATTCTCAAATAATAAACTTTTTTTTAAAAAAGGGAAGAACCAAAATACAAAAGATTCATCTTTCTTCTCTGAATGTTAACTATATCTTAGCATATTCTTTTAAACTAAAACTTCCTTTTGAATACAAACTGTCATGGCTACCATGTAGTCATGTTTTCATTGGAACATTGTATATGCTAAAAATTGTCTTTTTCCACATTTTTCAATCTTTTTATTGACCAAGTTTCTATTAGAGTCTGGATATTCTGTATAACTTCCTTTTCTCCTCTCACAGCTTCCAGTTAGGGAGATTATCCCATTCATTTATGAACTTCTTAATAACTACAACTTTTCTGTTACTCTTTAAACAGTTCCATACTACTGAGGCATCAGTGAATACATGTGGAATATATATTTGTTTAAGAAAGTAATTCTGTCACTTACAGGACTATAACTCTGGACCAGGCAACAGATAGTGCAAAAATAATTGGAAAAGCTACTCTAAACATGTTTCATACAATGAAACTAAATATCTCGGATATGAGAGGGGTAAGTATATGACATTTAAAAATTCTTTCGATGTTTTAAGCCCTATTTGAGGCATCACCCAAGGTTGGTCATGTTGGAATATAAGGGAGTTGTAGTCAGGTTTTATCTTCTTTGATGTGTAATACAAGAAAGGAAACAGAAATGTTCAACTTTTTTTCATCTAATGTGACCTTAGTTTCATGAGAGGTCAGATGTGTTATGAAGACTTTTTTTTTTAAACTTCAGTACTGGGCAAGCACTCTACCTCTGAGTTATATTCCCAGCCCTACAAAAGCTAATTTTTATATGCTTTGTCTTGTTCTTCCTGTTTTTGTTTCCATGGAAACAGATGGAGCTCTGAGGACTGTTGAGTCCATCCATCTTCTCCCTATAAGGCCTTCTTAATCAGGTCATTTTCATGTCTGCAGTGATCCAGACAGGAGAGAAACAACAGGCACTGAGGGTGCCTGTGTTCCTTAGGACAGATAGGCAGAACATCAGCGTGCACATGTTCAACACAGGCCTTTACAGGACTAATTATTTATATAGTACATGAAGAAAGTGCTCAACGTGCTGTGGATTTTGATGAAGAATTAAAGTCATACAGCAGCTATAACTGGAATTTCCCCTAAAGCACTGTATAATAGTTTTGTAGTAGGATCTAACTACCTTTCATTGCTCATCCTTTTAAAAGAGATTTTTTTTTTTTCTTGGAGACAGGATGTTTTGTGGGACAGCCTGGCTTCGAACAGTCTTCCTTCCCTATCCTAGTTGTTTTTTAAGGTAAATTTTCAAATAAGAAAATGAGGGTTAACCAGGCTTGTGGTAAATAACACTGCCACCTAGACACTATCTCTCCATTACTTCTTTAGGGGAGAGATTGAACTCTGGGACTTGATCCTGTTAACTAAGTATTCTGTAATTCATAACACCCTGGCCTGCCAATTTTAAACAAAAAAATCCTATTTTAAAGCCTCATTTGGGGCTAGAAAGATGGCTTGGGATAACAGCACTTTACCCCCACACCTGAGAGACTAAATGAGTTGGATCCCTAGAACTCTAGAATCAGGAGAGAACTGACTCCTACAAGTTGTCCTGTGATCTCTGTGTGCACTTGGCTCCCCTCCCCAAATAAATATAATAAAGCTTTAGCCAACTAGAACACCAGTGTAATACAGAGATCCACTAGTTCAGATTCAGTTTTAGAGATATTTGCATAAAATCAGATAGTCTTGAGGATTCAAAAGAACTACTTAAAAGCTCATCTAGTAGTTCTCGTAATAAATCATATAGCAAGTTGGTTGGTTTGCATAGTTGCATTCACTCCTTTATTCTAGAAACAGGGTCTAGGTGACAGCATCAAAAGAGTCACTGAGAATTTTGCTTAGTTGAATTCTTATTCTCACTTTTGTTTTCCTAGAAACATTTTCTTTATTCTGGTTCTAGGTTGGGATTCAAGTGAATCAATTGGTTCCCACTAATCTGAATCCTTCCACATGTTCCAGTCACCCATCAATTCAGTCAAGTCTCTTTCCTGGTGGGTCACATTCTGTCCGTGATCTCTTCCAAGTTCAGAAAGCTAAGAAACCCACAGAAGAGGATCACAAGGAAGGTTGGTAGTTGTGTATTCTTGTATTGTCACTTTGTCCATAGGGACATAAATTTTTTATTTTTTAAAATTTCATGTTTATGAGCGTATTGCCTGCATGTGTGTAAATGTACCTGTACTCTGCAGTGCTCATGGAAGTCAGAAAATGGCATTGGATCCCCAGGAGCTGGAGTTATATGGATGGTTGTTAGCCACCATGTGGGTGCTGGGACTCAAACCTAGATCCTCTGTAAGAGCAGTCAGTGCCCTTGACTGCTGAGCCATCTCTCCAGCCCCAGGGACATAATTTTTAAATTATCATGGCTATATGTTCTCGTTTTAGAAGTAAATTTACATTCTGAATTATGATGAATCAAATGAAGCTATTTGCAATGCATGGGGGGAAGTCACTAAGTTTCAAAGGGGTTTTTCTCTTTTTCCCCTCTCAGATGAGTTAAAGAGGTATTTGATTTGGGTTTTTTTTTTTGTTTGTTTCTTCCTCTCTCCTTATACTTGTAGTATTTCTGGCTGCTGTGGATCTGGAACTATCACCTGCCTCTAGAGCTTGTACTTTGTTGTCACCCTTTTCTACACATCTGGCAGCTAGTGTTCCTGACACTAACAAAGGCGACTGTTCAAAGAAATGGAATGGTTTGCATTCTCCAATCAGTGGGCAATCAAGACTTAACCAGAGTATAGAGATCCCATCACCTTCCCAGGTATGTGTTTATACAAATGAAAATGATTTGATTAATGCATTTCATGACGTCTTAATACATATGTCATTTTACGTTTCATTTCCCTTTCCCTGTGCCCCTTGACCACTTCCATCTGGCTCCCTTTTTACTAGCTGCTTCTGCCTTGTGCTTTTTGGGTCCCATGTATTCTATTCTCTATTTCCCATTTACCTTACAGTCTCTTCTACTCGTATGATCCCCTATAGTTTTGTGACCCTCCCCCCACACACACAGGTGTACACGTATAAAAGAAAACAATCAGTAATTCTCTCACTTTGTTCAGCATGATTTTCAGTTCCACTCACTTTTCTGCAAATGTCATGTCATTTTCCTTTATGACTGCATACAATTCCATTGTAAATACATATTCTCTTTTTTTCCTTCATCTGTTGATGGACATGAGCTTGGATGTACATTTCTGGTATGGTGCAGGTATTTATGTAGATCCAAGAGTAGCATAGTGGAATTGTATAGTTCTCTTTTTGGTTGAGGAGTCTCAGTAATTTCTGTAATGGCTACACCAGCTTACAGTCCCACCAGCAATGACTGAGTTCCTCTTTTCCCATATCCTTGCAGCATTTTGTTTCCTTGATTACAGCTTTTCTGACTCTGGCGAGATAGAATCTCAAGGCAGTTTTAATTTGTGCCTTCTATTTCATGGATTCTTGGGGGTTTGGTCTCTTGATATCTCAGTGTTCTTCGACTTTGCAGTCATCCACGTTCCTGAACCCCATTAATGCTTGAAAATAGTATTTCATCAGACATGTCTTTCATTTCTAATACCCTTTCTTTTGCTTGGCTTTGTCTCTTGGTGATGCTTTCCACTTTTTATAATTCATTGAGTTTTCATTTCCTGTGTATGTGAATGCATATGTACATGCTCTGTGCATGCATGTGGAGGCCAGAGGACAATCTCAGGTATCATCCTTAGGGACACCGTCTACCCTTCCTAGGGTCCCTCATTGGTCTGGAGTCCACCAGTTAGTCTAGACTTGTTGGCCAGCAAGTCTCAAGTATCCTCATCTCATCTTTCCAGCACTGTAATTACTAACTGCACTGCTGTATCCCCCATTTTTATGTAGGTTCTGGGGCTCAAACTCCTCAGGTGCACTTGCAAGATAAACACTTCAGCAATTGAGCTATCCCTTCCCCCATTTCCAACAGTTGTGGTTTTTGTGTTACCCCCAGCCCCTCATTTTCGTTGATGAATTTCTCTTGAAAATGACATCTTTCATTGCATTAGAATAAGAAAGGGAAGAGCTGGAGAGATAGCTCAGGGGTGAAGAGTATGGCTGCTCTTGGAGAGGAGGGGTTTGCTCCCCAGCACCCATATGGTGGCTAATAACCTTCAGTACCTCCAGTTCCAGAGGCTCTGATGTCCTCTTCTGGCCTCTGTGAGTATTGCATGACACAGGTGCACTTATACATGCAGATGAAACACGCATACACATAAAATAAAAAACTTTAAAGACTGCTTGTCCAGATGTATCATGATGCTGATAAAGTCTAGATAAGCAGTAATTAGGTAGCAGTGCTTTTGCAAAGATTTGCAAGTTTTGTAAGTTGTAAAGCATGGCTAAAAGAGTACTCCTGTGAGCTGCCACTGTCTGCAAGAGTGGTGATCGTGTGGATTTGATAGTATTGAACCAAACAGCTTTGAGTTGTACTGAACTAGAGGCCTATGTCAAAGGGTTTTAGTCAAGGGCCCTCTGTTAGAGGTGTAGGCTATGAGCTGTATACATGTTGGCTTCCTTTACTCCTTTGAAACCACAGCACTTAAATTTAAGCTCTAGGAAGAAAGTTTATCTGTAAGCCTTTCTATTCATGTAGTAAAAGTCTGAAGGATATACAAATGCTTCCTATAGTTCTAACGCTTGCAGGTGCAGGTAACAGGAGGACCTGGAGAATAGAAGATCCTTGTGTATTCTTACAAATACCTTTTAATTTGGTGTTTTAAGTCTAGGCTAATTATTTGTATTTTTGGGTAGTCTCCCATCTAAAAAGTTTATTTCTCATCCAGGACTATGTGCCCATTTCTGTAAATTTAGCATTAGTCACTTAAGTCCTGCCATGGTTTTGCTCATAGTGCACGGAATTCTGTGAATGAATGTGGACTTTCCTAGTGCTGTGCCGCTGGCTCAAAGTACCAGCACCTTCAGACTCTTAGCAGCCTTCAGTAGCAAAATGTCACGATACTCCAAATACGTACTGACTCGGAGGAGTGGTAGGTTTTTGAAGCCCAGTGGCCCGCGGCGTTAATGTTTCCCCATAACCCAATTTATGAGTGTACTAACATCAGATTCACATTTGGTGTTTTATAGCTTGATCAGTCCGTTGTAGAAGCTCTTCCACCTGATCTCCGGGAACAAATAGAACAAGTTTATGCTGCCCAACAAGGAGAGCCACGTGGCAACAATAAGAAGGAACCAGTAAATGGCTGCAATTCAGGGATATTGCCACATCCTGTTGGTGCAGTTTTATTACAAATACCAGAATCTCAAGAATGTAATAGTGATACAGGAATCAATGTTATAGCACTTCCAGCATTTTCACAGGTAAATTAATGTGAGGGACCTTATGTCATCCTTTCCTCACTCTTCCAGGTCAGATCTCACCTAGCCTCTGTGTCCTAACTCTTGAGCAGCTCACACTATACACCACTGGGGCTGGTGGCCTGACTTCATCACCTGTAGGACACTGGTTGGCCAATTATCCCAGTTCTGAAGTAGGCAAGTCAGCACCAGGGGGTAGAGAAGTGGGAGGCTGTGTATATGGGGTGTGGGTTTCTAAAGTGTCTGTCTAGAAGAACATACTCATTTCCCCTTGTGTTGGCCAGTGTAGATCATTGAGCCACGTGGTACTAAGATGGAGATGTATAGTCCTGTATAAAGGACAGCAACTCAACCTGTGTTCCTGTTTGTCTTCCCATTTTCCTTTGGGTGTCACCTAGCACTCAAACCTAATTCCTTGTTTTCTCAATAGTTTTGGAAGATAAGACATAGCTTTGATATTAAGGACACATTAACAGCTCATACAAATTGTCATTTGAAAACAAAGTCTCCTTTTTGAAAAACAAAAACTAGTTACCATCTAGAATTAACTCAGGTTGACTTTGACTTTCTCTTTCCACTAGGTGGACCCTGAGGTCTTTGCTGCTCTTCCTGTTGAACTTCAAAAGGAGCTGAAAGCAGCATATGATCAAAGACAAAGGCAGGGAGAGGACACTGCTCACCAGCAGATAGCTGGTATATCTGGTAAGCCAGGCAAATACAGGTCATGGAAAAGGTCCCAGTAATGGCATTGTGTTAATCTAGCAATAGCTCTTCATCCTGGAGAGTACTTGAACTGAACAGACGTAAACAGGAATGAGTATTGCAAAGTGCTAGCTGGAT
Source organism: Nannospalax galili (assembly GCF_000622305.1). NCBI lineage: Eukaryota > Metazoa > Chordata > Mammalia > Rodentia > Spalacidae > Nannospalax > Nannospalax galili. The sequence continues at coordinate 1,207,421 of NW_008348662.1, read as the reverse complement.
TATTACTTAAACTGATCTTGTCTGAAAAGTCTGTGGAAGATTATTATCAAAAGTTTTTTGAATGCTTCTCAAGCCAGAGATGTCCTAGAAAGAATCTGGAAGCTTCTGGACATGAATCCTTGAACTTACTTTCAGAAAAACAACAGTCTTGAGCATATATCACTAACAGGCTGACTTTACCTGTTGGATTTTTCCTTTAGTCCTTCTGATCACCCCATTACACACCAACAGCATGCTCAAGAGCAAACTAGTAAGTGGTTGAGTGGAGATGGAAAGAACTGCCTGCACTTTGGACCTCCTGCTCTTGGCAGGTGTTACAGAATGGAGGTGCTGCAAGGTGGGGTTGTATCTGGAGGGCAAACAACCCATGGTATTATCTAGATTCATAATGTTGAGCATCTTGTATCTCTTGTTTTAGTGCCGAAGAATCCTTTACTTCAGCTAAAGCCACCAGCAGTAAAAGACAAGAAAAATAAGAAGAAAAAAACCCCTATCACTTCCCCCCAAAAGGTACAGAGTCCTTTGAAAAACAAGCTGCTTAACAGTCCTGCAAAAACTCTGCCAGGGGCCTTTGGGAGTCCCCAGAAGTTAATGGACGGTTTTCTAAAACATGAAGGAACAGCTGCAGAGACACCCCTGGTAATTGAAAAAAAAAAAAAAAAAAAACTTCATGCCCTTTATCAGATGATATTGTGTAAATACAACATTCTTATCCTTTATTTTCTTAACAGGAAGAACTCTCAGCTTCCACTTCAGGTGTTCAGGGCCCTTCTAGTTTGCAGCCTGACCATTCCTGCTTTGTTAGACCTGCAGCACCCAATTTAGCTGGAGCTGTTGAATTCAATGATGTGAAGACCTTGCTCAAAGAATGGATAACTACTATCTCAGGTTAGGTTGGCACATGTCTGAGTGTAGTGGTCCTAGGATTAAAAAACATGAACTGACCACACAGATGGCTCTTTATCAGCCATCTCTACTTTTTTAACTTGTCATTTGCTTTGAAAGTTTCACACTTTGGTCCTCATTTGAGGTTTTCTTCCTCTCTAGATCCAATGGAAGAAGACATTCTGCAAGTTGTGAAATACTGCACTGATCTTATAGAGGAAAAAGATTTGGAAAAACTTGATCTAGTTATAAAATACATGAAAAGGTATTTTACTCAATACTTTAAAGGAAGGAGAAAAACAGCATGTCACAGCAGCTAATGTAAAGGTGTATGAATAGAGCAAGTTTTTAGTGCTGGGTTAAACATAAAGACAAAAACAAGGCCCTTTTTTTTTCCCGCATAGAAATGCCATGTTGATAGGGCAGTAAGTCAAAATGAGTTCATGACCCTCAAGGTTTATGTCTAATGTACAGACCAATATAAAATGCTTTTTTTTCTTATTTGTTTTAGCCAAAATCAGATTTGTTATTTTGAGATGTGGTCTCACTTTATAGCCTGGGCTGGCCTTTGAACTTGGTGAACTGTGATTCAGGAGTCTGTTTTTTATACACTTAAGAAATAACCATGAACCAATCCTTGAAGGAGGAAATGAGTTTTGGAGCTCTTTCCTAATGCTGTTTCTTTTCTCACCTTCAGGTTGATGCAACAGTCGGTGGAGTCTGTTTGGAATATGGCATTTGACTTTATTCTTGACAATGTTCAGGTGGTTTTACAACAAACTTACGGAAGCACATTAAAAGTTACCTAAATATTCCAGAGAGCCTGGTGCTCTCTGCTAGCTGTGCCATAAGTGCTTGTGAGGTATTTGCAAAGTGCATGATAGTGATGCTCTGAGTTTTAATAATTTTAAATTTCTTTTTAAGCAAGTGTTTTTGTATATTTCTTTGCAAAAAGTGCCAAATTTGTCAGTATTGCATGTAAATAATTGTGTTAATTCTTTTACTTGTAGCATAGATTCTATTTACAAAATGTTTGTTTATAAAGTTTTATGGATTTTTACAGTGAAGTGTTTACAGTTGTTTAATAAAGAACTGTATGTATATTTTGTACAGGCTCCTTTTGTGAATCCTTAAAAATAATTCAGCTTTAGGAACCAGAAACTGTAAAAGTTGTTAACAGGTTTTGTGTTACGCTTTTACTTTTATTTAAAAAAATTTCTGTGTTTGTTTTGCCTGCATGCCTGTAAATGCACCTGTGTTGTGCAATGCTCATGGCGAACAGAACAGGGTGTTGGATCTCCTGGAATTACTGACATTTATTAGCCTGGTACCATGTAGGTGGTGGGGATGGGAATGGAAACCCAGGCCCTCTTTGAGAGCAGCTAGTACTCTTAACATGGGGTTGGAGAGATGAAGGCTCAGCTTTTTGAAATTGCTGAGCCATCACAGCCCAGGAGTTTACTTGTCCTGGTCCAAAGGAGAACCATGTTAATCATTTCTTTTCTCAATGAATACAAGTGAGAGAGAAGCCTTTGAGGAACTACATAACTTAGAACACACCCACATTTTTTTTTTTCCTGTGAAAACTATGGCCCTTGAGAAACTTTTGATAGTGAAAATAGTTTTTCAAACACATAAAACCTTTCTATTGTGGCTGGAGAGATGCCTTAAATGATTAAGAGTGCTCCCAAGAGGATCTAGGTTCAATTCCCAGCACCCACAAGGTGGCTAACCACTATCCATAATTCCAGTTCTAGGGGATCTGCCATCCTCCTGGCCTCTGGGCTTTGCACAGCATGGATACACTTACACACATCCAGGCAAAACACTCATACACTTAAGACTTTATGTGTAATAACACTTAAAAAGTTTGTAATTCCATAGTAGTGAATACTTCAAACACCCCATTAGGTATTCTCACATCCAACACATTTCTTTAAAAGGGCATTGCCTCACTTACACCTGATTCCTCAGGGATCACCACAGCTAGCTATTACTCTCATGAATAAGTGACTGTGCAGCCTCTCCAAAACTCAAGAGCACTAACCCTCAGCATTTAATTCCCTATTGCCATTTTTCTCATCAGAAAATGATGGGATTTTCTAGAACAAAACAGACTGAGATTAATGTATTTTTAAAATCCATTCTGGTACTGCAAAGTTTGGTGAAATAATCCTCACCCTGGGAATGTTCTAAGGATGAGAGCTACACTAACATGGAAGCCTAACAGCTTGCTGTGTTGTCTCTTTATTGGCAGTTTGGAATTGTGATGATTACAATGGACTCTCATGACCTGTACAAGCAGTAAAAAGCAGCCAGCTATGCTTTACACCATGGTTGCACACGAAGCAGATGATCAACACCAGAGTGCCTAAATTTTCTATTTAGAAAAATCCCTAGGAGCATACGGCAGGAGGATGCTGGGGAGGGTAAAAAAAAAAAAAAAAAAAAAGTCACACTGGGAAGAATATGTATAAATAAAGACATTTCTTACACCAAAAAAATTCCAAAACCAAGAATCACAAAATCTGCAGAAGCTTGGTTAATCAAATACTGCAGGACTGATTTAATCAGTATAAAATTGAAAGAGCTTTAGATTTGTAATAAAAATCCAAATTTGAGGAAGAGCAAACTTGAAAACAGCAGCCAAGTCTTCAGGAAAGGGTAGGTTGGAGGGTGAGTGAACAGGTACACTGGAACTGTGGGGACGGGGAATTGACCACTGTCAAACCAGTGTAAGTTGCTTGGTTTCTCATGGAAAACATTTTATACACCTAAGTCCATCAGCGTCCAGATACGTCTGTTCCGTTGGTGATATTACAATTACTTCAATTTCTGTCCCGTGGTAAAATTAGATGATTTCAAATACTTTCTTCAGCTCCACAATAAGCTGCCAGTCACTCTTCTGCATTTCATCTCTGAACCAGTCTTTGAGCGCATCAATGGACTGTCGGCTGATCTGCAATGCCCAAGGCACAGAGTAAACTGAACATAAAGGTTACCAAAGAAAGCCAGTGGTCCCACATGACTAAAGAAGGCTTAAACGGCTGGGCATGGTGATGCATGCCTTTAATCCTAGCACTCAGGAGGCAGAGGTAGGTGGATCTCTGAGTTCCAGGCTAGCCTAGTTAACATAGCAAGTTCTGGGCCAGCCAGGAGGACTACATACTGAGACCCTGTCTTAAAAAACAAAAGCAAGCCGGGTGTGGTGATGCATGCCTGTAGTCCCAGCACTTGGGAGGCAGAGGCAGGAGGATCTCTGTAGTTCAAGGCCGGCCTGGTCTACATAGTTCCCAGGACAGCTGGGGCTACAGGGAGACCCTGCTTCAAAAAGAACAACAACAAAAAAGCAAAACCCAAAACTTAATATGAAAGAAAAGCCCTGCTTCCCTTCCTTAAGAAACAGCCCATCCACCTGTGACAGTCTCTGGGATTGTCAGTGGTTCATCCCTCTATCAGAAAACAAATGTTAAGGAAGTGCCACCATGTTTTCCAAGTCCACACTTTAGTCTTCAGAAATACTGACACAGGTCACCAAGACAACTAACATTTCTGAATGTCTGGCACGTCCAATGAAATACTTACCTTACTGACAAGAATGTCCGTAGCTTCGAAATGTCTCCCGAACATCTTGGGAGATTCACCAGGGATAGGCTCTATTTTGACACAGACTTCTTGTCCTTTTTTTGCAACATCTACTTGCTTATGGTTTATTTCAATACTTGTTACTATCCCAATGTCAACAAACTGTACAGTGAGAACAGAAAGAACATGTCAGAAGAAATGTATGCTCTCCACAGACTCCATGACACACGAACCTGATATGTAGCCCTAGGACTATCACGATCTCCACAGAACTTCTCAGTACCACCCACCTGTCCTGTACTCTTCACAAGGTGACTGCAAGGACAAAGATCACTGATGCTCTGAAGATTTACATGTCTTAATGATCCAGTGTCATTCTGTGATCCTGCTCTGAACATTCATGCTGTCATAGGGAATAGCAGACAGCAGGTTTCTCAGCTAGGAATAAACTGGTTAAGCACTGGGGATGATGGCAGAAAAGTAGTCAGGGACACACATCATGCAGTTTTAAAAAGTTATGCATAAGAAAGAGGCATACTTGGGTAGAAGCATGGCTGCTTTATGGAGACACACACAGGAGGGTCTCTAAGTGAAGAAGTATTTGGATTATGGAGCCAAGGTTACACAAAATTACTGTAGGTTATGTCCTAGTTCACTGAGATAACAGAAGCAATGCCAAGTGCCACTAAAGGAATAAGGTTCCAGGAAAACAAAGTATTAGATGAGCCTGGAGAGCACGTCACTGTCCCAGAATAAAGTTTCCAAGGACAGGTGCCAGCATATTAAGCGTTAACTACCACATCTGTCAAGTCAAAGGTCTGTGAAGACTTGGTAGAAACACTTAGAGGTGGGGAAGAAAGATCACAATTTCATAACCATTACATAATAATTGACTTAGGCAAGGACTGCGATGGATAATCTGAGGTAAAAGTTTCTGAGAAACAATGTTCACATGGACTGCAAGTACCAGAAGGAACCCTTCCTTCTGATTTAAGTGTCTTCCTCAGGAAGTGCAAATCCGGGTGAGACAAGACAGCTGCATAACAAGGAGTTAGAATTCCCTTGTAGGTTCCTTTCCAGTAAGTCTAACCTGTATCTAGTGAAGACGGAACAGACAAATCCAAATGAGGAATAAGCCCAGAGAAATGGAGTTAACAGAGACATCCTTGGAACAACTGACAAAGGATTGCAACTAGGGTATTCCTGAACTTAGGTAAAATGTTGTGAGATATGCTATCTAGGGGAAACATATGTCCTGAGATCAGTTTAATAATGTCGTGGAACAAATTACGGAAGGTTGACTGCTCTGCTTGTTTTAAAGTTTTGTTTCCCTGGCCTTTGTTTTTTTTTTTCTGTTCAGAAAACATCAAACTTACATTTTTGCTTGGGACACACATAGGTGTCCCTTGTTTCACTTGACCTGCCTCCACAGTCACCCCCATGACTATTGGATCTCGAGAATTAAAAATGTACTGAGGGAGGATTTTCATCTTGCAGGGAAATACTGCTATGTGTGTGAATTCTTCTTGTTTCTGTTTCTTATAGTTTAAAAATGTACTGAGGGAGGATTTTCATCTTGCAGGGAAATACTGCTATGTGCCTGTAAGTAAAGTAAGGAAAGAAAGAAATTTTAAGCTTACAGCAGATACAGATAAATTTTAAGCTTACATAAAAAGCAGACATGCATAAAATGCAAATGTAGATGAACACAGGTTTCTTCACAGGTGACAGCAGGTTTCTGTAGACGCTGCTGAGAGGAGCCCCCACAGCTCATGCTGCTACTGCCCTCATCTTCCTCTGCGCTTCCCATGTCTTTTCTCTTAAAGATCCAACTTAGTTCAAAGCTGCATCAAGGAACATTTTGTGCCCAAACTCGACGGTGGAGAGCCTGGCCTAGAAAGCAGGTACTTTGCCAGCCACACCCTGGGGCTCAGAACATGGGCAATAGCAGCTGACCATGTCTGCTACACAGCACATCAGTAATCTTATTCGGGGAACATAGTAGTCATTGTCTATATGCTTCTCTAGCATCTTCTGAGAGTGTTACCCAAAACCAATTTAAATCCTTGTGCCACTCTAGTCTGAGCCACCTGGTAATTTTTCCTAGACAATGGAACCTCTTTTTTTTTTTTCCCCTTTTTTCTTTTTGAGACAGGGTTTCCTTATAGGCCCAGCTGGCCTGAAACTCACTTTGTAGACCAGTCTGGCCTCGAACTCACAACCTCTGTCTGCCTCTGCCTCCCAAGTGCTGGGACTAAAGGCATGCACCACCACACCTGGCTGACACTGGACCCTCTTGAGAGGCTACTTGCCACTGACTTCCTAAACCTAGTTCACATAACAAGAATGACCACCAGTCTGATCATTACTATACACCCTTGGCAATCGATGGCTTCTCATAATCCCCTATTCTTCTATAACATGGGCCTTGCCAACCTCTCCAATATTCCAATTACCTTGGTCTCTGCAATATACTAGGCCAGTACGGCTGCTTCATCTTTGACCCCAATGCTGCCTCAGTTGCTGTTCTGCTTCTCTGCAACCCCCTCCACATGCCTGAGTTGCTTCGAATTGCTGGTCCTAGTGAGAGGCCCAGAGAGGAGGTGCCTTCCCCACTACCAATCACAGTCCTTTCTCTGTTTTGTTTTATAGCGCACCTCTACTCACACACTTACTGTTTGCCTTTTCCAATGACATGGAGACCCTGAAGCCCAGGAGGAGGAAGCCTGGCTAGGGCTTTGCAGATGCCTAAAGCATCTTCAGTAGCATGGACACAACCAACATGCAAGAAGTGTTGAGGAATAGCATTTGTCTCCCACAGAATCCCTTGACTTGTTTCCCAATTTGCACACATTGATTTAGCAACAAGGTCTGTATTAACAAGACCTTAGTCTGCCAAATTGAGAATAAACAAAGAGAAAAGGCCCTAGACAGGACCTGTTCACACACCACTGGAATACCTGTCCCAGATTACAGTTTCTGGTTTATAAAACCCCACTTCAGGATATAGCCTCTGGTAGATAAAAATGTCAAGCTTTTCTTGTCTGCACTCCTTGTCAGTATTAGTAATCCTCAACTAACTGCATCACCAAATATTCAAAGTAAATAAAAACACCAACTTACTTGAATTCTTCTTGTTTCTGTTTCTTATAGTCTTGTCTGTATTTAGTAAAGGCATCAAATAAATGATAAATAATTTCTGCACTAAAAATTCTAACTCCTAAACTATCAGCCATTTCTTGTGCGTCCCGTTCAATTCTTACATCAAAGGCCAAAATTACTGCGTATCTGAAAGGTTGAAACACATCAAAGATCATTCAATGAGTAAGTCACAGTGAACAGTCTGAAGATAATCATTAGCAGAGGAAAAATTACTTACTGAGGATCATGTTCCAACATCACTGAAGCCTTCATAACATCTTTTTTATGGACTGGGCCAATGTTAATTCCTGCATACTGCAAAAAGGAAGTTTCCAGTTTACCTGCATGCAGCAGGTAATAGGAACAACTACACACCATGACTACCACTCACTTGTAGAGCTGCGTACAATTACTTACGGGCACCTCTGATGTTTTCAGAAATTCAAGTAGAGCTTCCAAAGAGCCCAGAGTGGATGCCTGGACATAAACTCCTTTTTCTTCTAATTTGATAGCATTTAGTGTCTGCTTTAACTCATGGATCAATTCATCCTTGAAAAGAAATCAAATATGACAAAACACACCTCTATCTTCAGCAGCCTAGTATTAAACTGTTTTCCTCTTTGGTTATGTACTCCGCTGAAAACATAGAACTAAGGCATGACAGTCTGTTCCAGAAAGCAAATTATAGCCATATCTTGGCCCTATTCGTTTCACCTGTCTGCCATAAAGCTGAATAGCTTTGAAATGTGTTAAATCACTGTACCACTTAGCAACTACAGAAGATGACTAGGAAGAATGAAATAACGGTAATCTTTCATAATTACTACATAATGGCAGTCCAAAAGTTCAGCTTAATTCTTTAAAGTAATGAAATACCTTAACTTCATGATCTCACAGTACTTGATTTTTGACCAGAAATAAAGTAAAACAAGCACATTTGTGCTATTAAAGGTTGCATGTCGGCTTTACGTTGGATATGGGCCAACTGATCATTCCATCAGGCAAATGGGCTTTAAAATGACTAGATACCTAGCTAAGAATTTCTTTAGTTCTATGTATTAGGGAATCCAAAAGAAAAGAGCTGGGCATGATAACACATCTTCAGCACTCAGAAGGTTGAGGCAGGAAAATCTCAAGTTTAAGGTCAGCCTGGGCTTTACAGATTCTGTTAAAACAAATGAAACAAAAAAATCCACATAAACAACTTCTGACCTTAAAAAAAAAAAAGCAGTAGAGTCCCCTGGAGCTGCCCAATACAGGTCAGGTCCTCTGCAAGCAGTATGTACTCTTAACTGCTGAGCCAACTTGAAGACCCCTACTCCCCTTTTCGCTTTTTTTAAAACATGGTTCATGAAGCCCAGACTGGCCTTGAACTAATTCTACAGGGGAGGAAGAACTTAAACTTCTGATCTAACTGCCTCTACCACCCCTAGTACTGAGATTATAGGCATAAACTACTCTGCCTGGTTTTATGTGGTACTGGAAATCCAACCAGGGCCTCGCATATGCTAGACCAAGTCTGCTAACAACTGAGCTGTATTTCAGCCATTGGCTAATTTATTATTTGACTAAATTGTACGTTTAGAATTGGGCATATAAATTCTATGCTACTTGAGCTAGGTGTGGTGGGGTATGCCTTTAGCCTCTGTATTCTGGAGGCAGAGCCAGGCAGATCTGTGAAATTGAGGCTAGCCTGGTCTATACAGTAAATTCCAGTTCACCTGGAGCGACAGGGAAACCCTTCTCAAAAAGATGCCCCCCCCCCACAAAAGCTACTTCATATGATTGGGCAAATAATTTGAAAGCATCCCTAATTTATGTTCTACTGACACACAACAAAATATAGAGAGATAGGATGCTGAGGTAGGAAGATCCTGAATTCAAGGCCAGGCTGGGGCCACTTGGAGGGATAAAAGGAAGAAGATTGTGAGGTTCAAATAGCTTTGAAATAAATTAACAAAATTAATGAACTTACTTTAAGAACAGGGATTTCATCATCTTTATAAGCCACTAGGAGAGGTAAACCTGCCAATGTTTTCTCAAGGTCTTTTCCAAGAATCTTCACTCCCTGAGCTGCTTCTACTTCTTTATGCTTTTCATACTGGTTCTATAGAGGAAAAAAAAAATACTTTTTGCTACATTTATCTGAAAAGTGGTAGCACTACTGTATCTTGTGACCCTGAAATTGGGAAAGACTTCTTAAACCACATACAAGGAGCAATAACTAAATTCAATGTTAAAGTGAAGTATAACATAGAAAAAGAAAAGTCCGAATAGAAGACACTGTAACACATAAAAAGCAGAACAGACCATTCTGAATATCAGCAATGATCAATGAAGGAAGGAGGAAATAAGAAATAAACAGTTTAGTCAGCACAAAGCAATGGCAACAGTGATGAGGCAAATGGAATCAAACAGCAAAGAGCTACAAGCCCACCAGAATGTAAAAGTGTTTAAGTGATTGGCATCACAGCCAATAAAGACATAAAAGAATGAGTAACTGCAATGAAGAGCATGACTGGAGAGTCCTGCTGTGGTGACACTGAAATGGGTCCTGCACTTGAGTACCAGCAACCAACCAAGGTCCACCCTGGGAGAAATGGCACAAGTACACCAGAACATGGAGGAAGGATGTCTGCAGTGCAACAAAGGCCAGTGTACACCTTTTGTACCCAAGAGAATGAACAACACAACATTTTCACATAATGGAATATACATCTAAAAACTGTTTTTCAATTCAGAAGGGCCAGGTACAGGTGATCACTGAGAATGACTCCACTTTCACACAGTCCAAGACATCTTTGAGCAATGCACATTCAGAAACAAACTACAAAGAAAAGCAAAGCTGTTAGTTACTATCAGAAAAACGCAGCTTTGGATCACTCAAAAGTGGGACAAAGCTACAATCAGGAAGAAACATATAGGGGTCTTCTGGGTTCCAATAATGTTCGGATTCTTGATCTTGGCGTCCTAATGACTATAAGCTCAAAAGAGGCAAATTATTGTGAAGTCCCATGTGTTAACCACCTTGGCCTACCTTCACTCGTAATTCCTTCATAGGAGGAGGTAAAAGAAGTCCTCGAATCTGAGTGACGATGGGTCCTTCTACTCCAGGAACTATGATTGTATCTCCTTCCTTCAAACGCCCATTGATCAGTATGACATCTATAGTGGTGCCCATTCCTGGGAGAGCTTTAACCTAACAGACATTTTTTTCCCAAAGGAAATAAAATATATATAACATTTACTATAAAAGAAGCAGGCATATATATCCACTACCCCATGAATTACCTATTAAGTGGGGGGAGGGGGAGGACAAAATTACCTCCATCACTTGTGCTCTCAGCTCTTCACAGTGTGCAAGTCTCTTACTCAACATGGTCTGAGTTAACTCGACAAGAAGGTAAATCAGACTTCCCATGCCATCACCAGTATGTGCAGAGGTAGGTACCAAGGACACGAAAGTTCGAGGATCTTTATTCTCATAAAACAAAGCAGCATTCAAACCCTGGAAACAAAGTCATTCCACAACACCATGGTATGAAAAGAGGTATCTGAAGAGAAATGACTAAATATTGAAGGTAGATGAGCAAATGGCTAAATCATTTGAAACTAAAACTCCTCACAGGGCGGAGGTACAGTAAGTCAATGGTAAAGTGCTTGTCTAATCAGGCATAAGACCCTGTGTTCCAGTTTCATCGCCAAAAATCAACAAGCAAAAACAACAACCCCCACCCCCCACCCCGGGGGTTTTGGCATTTAGAGAAAAGTAGTTTCAAAGTCAGCTTAATTTATTATAGCATTCAGACTGCAGACAGAGATCTATTCTTAGTTTTCTACTATTAAAAATGAAGCCAGATACACTGTTGTGCTCCTGCTGCCCAGCTACTCAGGAGTGAGGAGGAAGACCACAAACCCAGGAGTTTTATTTACTTTTTATTTTTATGTGTATGAGTGTATTGCCTGCATGTAAGTAAGTGCACCCATGTCATGCAGTGCCCTCAAAGGTCAGAAGAGGGCACTGAATGCTCCAGGAGTTATGGATGGTTGTTAGCTGCCATGCGGGTATTGGGATTTGAACCTGGGTCCTCTGCAAGAACAGCTAGTGCTCTTAACCACTGAGCCATATCTCCAGCCCAAACCCAGTTTTAGACCAGCCTGGACAATACAGCAAAACCTTGTCTCAAAAGAACCCAAACAGCAATAATAAAAAGAAAAGAAACAAGAATAAAAGAAAGAGAAAAGTAAAAAACAATACCCAGGGTAAGACGGGGAGAGAAAAGTATTTAATGAAAATGGTGACTTCACTGAAAAGGTTCTGATAGTTCCTGATGAATTCATCAAAAAGTAAATCTTTGTTACCTGCTGTGCAAATTCTACAATAATGGCCTTTGCTCGCTCCTCAAATTCATCCTTTGTATTCTTCTTCTGCTTCTTTAAAGTTGCTGCCACATCAGAATCAGGGCTCTTTTTCCAATCATACAACCTGTCAATCTGGAAAACATTTCTTTATCAGAAACATTTCAAAAATCATTAGAGTATAAGCTCCAGAAAACTCCCCCCCACCACACACACAGACAAGTGCAAACTACTCAAGATATTTATTATACAAAAAGCTCTTGTGTGACCTCCCTCTTAAGTGAGAAACCACTGAGGTGACATGCTGTCTTTTTTTTAAACCTCTAATAAGTTCATGAAAACCTGCAGTTTGCAAAATGGAAGATCCTAGAATTATTCTGTGAGCATTATCATGAGTTGTCAATTCTAAAACAAGTTAGTAACACAGTAGATAGGAACAAAGACTAATTACAGCAAGTACCATCACCAGGTACTAGAATTATCTAACAGAAACTAGAATACAAAAAGTATCTCTTATCACAGAACAGCTCATAATTAAATGAGCTCAAATTAGGAATGAATCTTATTAGTTAATAACAGAATCTATTGTTCCTCACTTGTTAGCATGTAGAATGTTTCAGGTAATAGAACGCTCAATTATTCCAATGTAATCATTAAGCATTGCACACAGGTATCAGAATGTCATACTGAATCCCATTAATCCACACATGAATGTACCAATTTAAAAGTTTTTTTTTTCTTCCTTTTTTTTAATGAAGGACACAGGGAATCCATATCTGCTCCAAAGAGTGATAAATGAGAATAAGACAGGAAGTTAACAGCCCAAGAGTGACAACAGGTAGTTTGTGAGCTCAGTCTAGGCTAACAATGTAAAGAACCAGATTGATCTGTTACTACAAAGAAAATTCAGTACATAGAAACAGATCAGAAATGATGAAGAGCATAAAATTAGTGTTTGAGCACCTTAAAATAATTTCTTAAACCATCCTCAATGTACTTAAAATTCTAACTTTGAAAAAAGGAAAAAAAGGGGAAAAGCTGAATATTTGTAGAGCCGAGGGAAAATTCACTGGATGAGGTATTAAAACTGAAGCATATACGAAAAATATGATTTGATGGGGAAAAAACTCCATCACATTAAGTGTATGTGGCAAGATTAAAAAGAGTAGCTAGAATCCCAGTTTGCCCTAAAATTCTATCAAATAGTTAAACAGTAACAGGGAAAATTAGCAGAATGTATTTGAACAATAATCTGAATACTGTAAGGACTATATAACTATAAATCTAATAAATCTGAAATATGAAAAAAATTAAAATATTACTTAATCACAATGAATGGTAAAACTCTAAAAAAGGAAAAAGTCTTTAACAGTAGGCAAAAGAAAGACACAGCCCATTCTGGTGGCACATGCTTTTAATCCTGGCACTCAGGAAGCAGAGGAAGTTAGGTCTCTGAGAGGGCAACCTGATCCCAATCTTGAGTTCCAGACCAGCGATGTACATAGTAAAACTCTGGGGGCGAGGAGATAAAAAGGAATAGAGCAACGAAGGAACTGTGCATGGAAGTCAGAAAGTAACAATAAAAGAAAATCCATTAAAAACCTAGGATTCCATATCAAGTGAAAATTATTTTCACAGATGAAGGTGAAATAACGTATTTGTTAGAAAAATGAAAGCTAACAGAACTTATCGGTTAGGCTATTATTTTCTTTTCTGTCTTTTTGTCTTTTTGACACGGTCTTTCTGTAGGCCCAGCTGGTCTGGAACTCACAAGGCTGGCCCAGAACTCACAGACATCTACCTGCCTCCCAAGTGCCAGGATTTGAACCTGGGTCCTCTGCAAGAGCAGTCAGTGTTCTTAACCACTAAGCCATCTCTTCAGCTGGAATTTGTAAAGGCTTAAAAGACAATTCTGGGGGCTGGAGAGATGGCTCAGTGGTTAAAACACAGGCTATTCTTGCAGAAGATCTAGGTTTGAATCCCAGCACCCACATGGCAGCTAACAACTGCCCATACCTCTAGTTCCAAGGAATCTGATGCCCTTTTCTATCCTCCACGGGCACTGCATGACCCAGGTGCACTTACATACATGCAGGCAATACATACATACACATTAAAAAAAAAGACACTTCTAAGGTTGAACAAGAAAGGTATTGGCAGGAACTTGAGACCTATAAAAGGATATAAAGGACCCAAGTGTAAACACATGGGTAAACACCAAAGTATTTAGTCACTTTATTTGTGTAAGGTTTATATCATTAATTTATTTTATGTGCACAAATGTTTTGTCTGCATGTATGTAGGTGCACCCATGTCATGCAATGCCTGCAGAGGCCAGAAGAGGGTATCAGATCCCCTGGAACTGGAGTTACAGAGGGCTGGTAGCTGCCATGTGAGCGCTAGGAACCAAACCTGGGTCCTCTGCAGGGGCAGCCAGTGCTCTTAACCACTGAGCCATCTCTCCAGTCCCTTATTTTTTAAATAAGATTTTTGTCTAAGATTTATTTTTAATTATGTGTATATGTATATGGCTTTGTGTGTGTGCAGGTGTCTGCAGAGACCAGAGGTGCTGGATCTTCCAGAGCTGAAGTTGCAGGTAGTTATGAGCTGATATGGGGGCTGGGAAACAAACTCAGGCCCTCTGCAACAGCAGTACAGACTCTTAACGGCTGAGTCTTTTCTCCACCCTGTATTTTGCCAGTTTAAAAACTGCTTTTTACAGACAGAACTGTGCATTTAAAGCGAAAATAATGAATTTTGAGTTTATTCCATATAAAGAAAAAAATAGCAGAAAGTATACAAAGGAAATACTGTTGTGAAATTCTTACACCTATAAAGGGATGTCAAGTATACTGTAAATTCTTAAGGCAAATAACAAAATACAGAGATACAGTATTTCAGTAACAACAATACAAAAAATATTCAATCAATTGCCTGAAAAGTGTAGGAAAATATAGAAACCAAGTTCATGTGAAATAAACCAAAAATAAAAAATAGCAAGATGGTACAATTATATGTCACCATGCTAATAATATACAATAAATGCAAATTTAATTTCTTAATACAAAATTAAAGAGTTGGACAACAGAGATGGCTCAGCAGTTAAGAGCACTGACTTTTCTTACAGAGGACCTGGTTTGACTCCCAGCAGCCATGTGGCAGCTAACAACTGTCCTAACTCCAGTTCCAAGGCATTTGACGCCTTTTTCTGACCTCAAGAGACACTGCATGACACAGGTATACTTACATACATGTAGGCAATACACTCATACATGTAAAATAAAAATAAATAAAATATTTTTAAAAATTAAAGAGTAATAGTTTGGCAAAAAGACAAATGTGTTGCCTACATTTAAAAAATGCATCTTAAGTATAAAGAAAGAAAAATGAAAAACAAAGGTAACAGGATGCCATGCAAACAAGCTGAAGAAAGCTCAAATAGCTACAATACTATCAAAGAAGACTCAAAGAAAAGTTTTATCAACATGGAAAACAAAGAGGACTTATTAAAAAAGTGAGATCACAAAGAATGAATAATCTTAACTGTGAATGTACCTTAATTAGGTACCTTCAAAATATATTAAGTAAAACCACAGTGGGAATATAAATGCCCCCTCCCAGCAAAAATTTATAGAATCAGTAAACCAAATTGTCAGTAAGTCTATAGAATGAATATGATCAAGAAACATGACCAACTCATATATAGAACACTCAACCAGAAAAAACAAATCAGAATGTTCATTCTGTTCAAGTGAAAGAGTCTAAACTTAGAAGAAATGATATACAAAGCATATCCTCTAATCACAATGGAAATAAACTGCAAATGAACAAACAGTATCTGGAAAAATCCCCCAAAACATTCTAAGTAATTAATGGAACAATGACAGATGGAAGATAAATATTTTTACCTAAATGAAAATAGAAATCACAGCATATGCCTAAGCAGTACTTGAAGTAGAAGCCAGGCATACTGGCACAAAACTGTAAGCCCAGGACTCAGGAAGCAGAGGCAAAAGGATCCAAGGTCAGTTCAAGGTCTGCCTGGGCCTTGTCTCAAAAAAGGTGGCAGGGTAGGGCTGAAGAGGAGGCTTAGAGGTTAAGAGCTCTTACTACTTTTGTAGAGGACCGATTTCTGTTCCCAGTACCCATGTTAAGTGGTTTACAATCACCTGTAATTCCCTCCAGAGGATCCAACATACCATCTTTGTTCTCTGTAGGCACCTGTACTTACATGCACATAACTACACACCTCCCATGTACACAACAAAGGAAGTCTTTAAAGGGGGGGGGGTTAATACTTTTAAATGATTTTTAACAAAAAGAATACAACAAAAAGGCAGCTCTTGTAAAGACAAACATTCATAAACTGATAGCCAGGTATAGTGGCACACATTTATAAACCCTGTACTCAGAGGCCAAGGCAGGAGGATTGCAAATCAAAGGCCAGCTTAGGCTTCAAACAGTCCAAGTGAACATACAAAATGATATTCTCTTTGGAATAATGTGTTTTTCATAAAGTTGAACATATACATACCTAGGATGTAGTAATTCTATTCCTAAGTATTTACTCAAAAGAAACAAAAATAAATGTTGACTCAAATACTTGCACACAAGGTTCATAGTCACTTTGTTAATAAATAGAATCCAAATATCTTTCAATAGGAATAGGATAAATGTAGTATTATCCAGGTAACAGAATATTACTTGCATTAAAAAGGAGAAAGTTGACATGTGCAACAACATGAAAAAGCTACAGTAAGTGGAATAACAACACGACAAACCAAGAGGTCATTACACTACCATCTTCTCTGTATGAAGGTGAGAAAGGCAAAACTAGCACACAGTGACAAAAGAAAACTACTGTTTTCCTGTGGGTGGAGTGGACAGTACACTCATTACAAAGGTGCATGAGAGAACTCTGAGACCATGAAGAGGGTCTGTATTCTGGGTAGTGATGGTTTTATATGTGTGTGGATTTGCCAGAACTCATTAAATAGTACAACTATTATAAAGTGCATCTTCTTACACATTATACTTCATTTTGATCTTGTTTTTAAAATTAGCATATATTAATTGTATAAAATGAGTATATTATACACATATAAAAATGAGTTTTGAACAAATTCACCATTCCCTAGCTCCTTGTCTCCTCTGCCCTCTCTTGCTTGATCCCTTTCTTCTTCCTAAATATCTCCCGTCTATTTTTTTTTCTTTTTTAAAAAATTAAATCGAGATTCTATACATGAGAAAACGTGGTATTTGTGTGATTCTGGCTCACTTCATTTTAGCATGATGTTATCCAATTCTAACCATTTTCCTGAAAATGACATCATTTCATTCTGGGTTTTGTTTTTTTGAGACACGGTCTTCTGATAGCTCCACCCAGCTGGCCTGGCACTCCCTACATAGACCAGGCTGGCCTTGAACTCAAAAAGATCCTCCTGCCTCTGCCTGCTGAGTGCTAGGATTAAAAGCATGCGCCACCTCGCCCGGCATATTTCATTCTTTTTTAAAATTTGCCATTCATAGCAAAGTGGTCTGGAATCGATCCCGTGAAGCCCGGAAAGACCGAACATCTCCAGCACGATTTAGACCTGCTGGTGCTGCCTCACGACTTCCACTGAAACCCATGTAAAGACCCGGCTTCACAAGGACAGAAGAAAAACCATCTTCTAGGAAAATAAAATAAAAATGAAATTGAAAAAAAAAATATTTATTTTTATTTTATGTGTATAAGTCTATCGCCTCCATATGTTCAAGTGCACCTCTGTCATACAATGCCTGTGGAGGACAGAAAGGGTATTGGATCCCCTGGAACTGGGGTTACAGACAGTTGTTAGTCATCATGTGGGTGCTGGCATTTGAATCTAGGTCTTCTGTGAGAGCAGTCAGTGCTCTTAACCACTGAACCATCTCTCTAACCCATTATTTCTTTCTTCCTTTTTTTAAAGATGACTACTCAGCTCTATTTTCTTTAAGAAAATTTAAATAATCCCCTTCCCAGTAAACAGCCATAATTACTACCACATATATTTGGCATTTATTTAATTTTGTTTCTGAGGCTTCTACAAACTAATACACTCAGATAAATTTTTTTACAAATATAAATCATTGCATTTACAATTCATCTAGCACTGATAAACAGTTTTAAAAAAATTTTTGATACTGGAATACATGTATTTTGAAAGAAATATATAATCTACTAAGCAATTAGACAAACTTCTTTGTACAGTTTATTTTTATTAAAAATTTTCTTAGAGTTCTCTAAAGAAGAAATTCAGATGTTAAAAATTTTAAACTGTTCATTATCCATAGCCATCAAGAAAATTGCACATCAAATCTGTTTTGAGATTTTTATCTTAACCCAGTCTGGACTGCCAAGATCAAAAAAAACAAATATCGATCAGGTTGTGGGGAAAGAGGAACCCCCACCCACTACCGGTATAAGTGTAAACTGGTGCAGTCACCATGGAAGTCAGTATGGTGATTCCTCAAAAGAAATGGAAATAGGAATATCATATAACCCAGATCTAACACTTTTGTTCATATACCCAAAAGATTCTGTTTCCTACTACAAAGACACGTGTTCACCTATGTTCACTGCTCTATTCACAATAGCCAGGACATGGAAACTGCCCAGATGTCCATCAACTGAAGGATGGACAATAAAAATGCTGTACCCATACACAATGGAATTTCATTCAACTGTAAAGAAAAATTATGAAATTCGTAAGTAACTGGATGGAACCAGAAAATATCACATTGATTAAAGTAACCCAAACCCAGAAAGACAAATGTCACACATTTGTCCCATTATTTCATTCTTAACATTTTACAACTGAAGAATACTCCATTTTGAATATATGGTACATTTTCTTTATCTGCTCATTCAATGATGGGCACCATGGCTGACTCCAGAACTTGGCTACAAATAATGCTTGATTAAAAACTTGCAAGTGTAATACATTTTAAAATTTTTATTTGTTATTTTTTTGTGTATGAGTATATTCCCTATATGTATGTATATGCACCTGTTTCATCCAATGCCCACTGACGTCATTGGATTCCCCTAGAATTGGAGTTACAGACACCATGTGGGTGCTGGGAATTTCAAACCAGGGTCCTCTGCAAGAGCAGCCAGTGCTCTTAATTGCTGAGCCACCTCGCCAGCCCCAATACTACATTTTTAAAAGTACAAAAATTTAAGGTGCATTCTTCCCAATTAAAATTTTCAGAATGAGGGCTGCAGAGATGGCTGAGTGGTTAGGAGTACTTACTGTTCTTGCAAAGGAGTTCTGTTCCCAACACTCATACTGGGCAGCTCACAACTGTCTTTATCTCCAGCTCCAAGGGATCCAACAGTCTTATGGAATCTGTGGCTACCAGCACTCACATGTGCATACACCCACACACATATATATACATATTAATCAAGAATAATTCTTAAAAAAAGAATTTCTTCAGAGTGAGGGCTTACCTTATTAAGTGCAACAATGAAGGGACATTTTTTAGATTTGAGAAGATTGATAGATTCAATTGTCTGGGGCTCCAAACCATGCATAATATCAACAACTAAAATGGCAATATCACAAAGAGAGCTTCCTCTGTTTCTCAGGTTACTGTCATAAAGAAGAGAAAGATGTGTAAGTAGAAACTGTTTCAATGAGTATTTTTTCTTAAATTTAAAAACTTAATTTCTGTGTATATCAGAAAGAAAAATAAAACAATCTCATATTTAATAGTGCACTACTTGCATAGGGAAGTACACAATTCGCTCATAACACTGTCACCTCAAGGTATCTTACACAAGAGAGGCATCTCTGATAACAAAAATTCAAAATCCAAAACCTTCTAAAACCTCTTATGATCCTCTCAAGTTTCACATTTTGGGGCATTCTGAATTTCAACTTTTGGATTAGGAATGCTCAACTGGAAATTCCATGCACATGTGAGACAACTCAGGTGTCAAACATTTCAGGAAAGGACATTCAACTAGAATCCCAACACAATATAAATGCTATGTAAGTAGTTGTACAAACTCAGCATAAATCCTGCATTTCTTAATTATTTTTGAGTCACAGTTGCTTGACTCTAAAGATGTGGAACACATAGAAACAGAAGGTCAAATGCATATGCGTTTATCAGGGTCATTATTCCTGAACTTGCCAAATATTTATCTGGTAGACACAAGAAGCTGATTTGGCTTGGGTAAGTTAGTTCCAAAAGTTACTCTGATATTTCTGCAAATTTTACTAAGCTTTCATGCTAAGAATTGAAGGGAGGGGCTGGAGAGATGGCTCAGCAGTTAAGAACACTGGTTGTTGTTGCAGAAGACCTGGGTTCGAATCCCAGCATCCACATGGCAGCTAACAACTGTCCATAACTCTAGTTCCAGGGGATCCAACGGCCTGTTCTGTCCTCCGCAGGCACTGCACGACACGGGTGCACTTACCTACATGCAGGCAATACACTCACACACATAAAGTAAAAATAAAAATTAAAAAAAAAAAAAAAAAAGAATTGAAGGGAAACTATTATTCCCCCTCACACTAACGATGTGCTCTTGCAAATTATAAAAGACTTTCTTCTATAAAAACCAAGGAAATCAACGAAGCATTATTAAACCAATGGTGAGCAGAAGAGTACAGCTATGAGGCTCTTATGAGACTGCAACTATTCAATGATTAATGACTCTAAAGTCTAATCATTTGACTTACTTAGTGTGTCAAGCAGCTTCCTTGATGACAAAAGGCTTGATCTTACCTGAAGGACTCATGCCCAGGAGTATCAATAATCAGCATTCCTGGAATTCGGACATTCTCCCTATCAAACTATAAATGAGGGAGGAAGATTCAGAGTTCAAGAAGTCAAGACAACAAAAGCAGTTCTTTACAAAGCAATTTTCATGAAAATTTCAAAATAGTACTACTTCCTTTTTACAAATGAATGGTCTTAAATTAAAACAGTCAAACAGCACAATGCAATGGCTAATATTTTCTTTAATATCAAAGGAAATTTTGTAGGAAAAAATATCACTTTGGTTGACATCATGTAGTTTAAACAAATTAAGAAATGTGATACAAGGGCTGGAGAGATGGCTCAGTGGTGAAGATCCTTGGCTGTTCTTGCAGAGGACCTGGGTTCAAATTCCAGCACCCACATGGTGGCTAACAACCATCCATAACTCCAGTTCCAGGGGATTTGACACCCTCTTTCGTCCTCCATGGGTACTACACAACATGCAGGCAAAATACGCATACACAATAAAGAAAAAAAGAAATGTGACCCAAATGACGGGGGGAGCGGTCATTTGCAATTATCTACAAAAAGCCGACACAGGAGACTGTCCTTAGTATTTGGAAAATTTATCTGGGGGCTGGTGAGATGGCTTAGGGGGTAAAAAACTGAGAGAATCAACTCCTGAAAGTTATCTTTTAGCCAGGCTCTTCTGCACCTTTTCTACTCTTCAAATGGTTTTTCAAAATTTCATTTCCTTATCTATGTCAAAATGTCCGAAATGTAAAATGTTTCAAATTTACCTTCTGGTCTTAAATTAACATTTATTGGGCACCATAATTTTTTCCCACTTCAGTGTCTTGAATACAAAACAAAATTTACAAATGTCATATAAGCTGGGGGTGATGGCACACACCTGTAGTCTCGGCACTTGAGAGGCAAAGGCAGGTGGATTTTTGTGAGTTTAAGGCCAGCCTGGCCTACATAGTGAGTTCCAGGCCAGCTGGGGCTACAGGGAGGTCCTGTTTCAAAAAGACAAAGAACAACAAAACAAAACAACACAACAAAACAACAAATGTCATATAAAAATTTTACTGAGAACTGAAATACAGATCTAACAAGAAGCTTGCTCTTTATGTCCTAAAAAACACAAGATTTCAAGTTTTGGCATCTTAAAAGCAAACTGTAAAGGACCCTCCAATGACTAACACAGAATTATTATTTAAGGGGGCTGGAGAAATGGCTTACTGGTTAAGAGCATTTGCTGCTCTTCCAGGAGCTCAGTTTGAGTCCCAGCACCCACCACTGGATGGTGCACAATTGCCTGTAACTCCAGTTCCAGGAGCTCTAACACCCTCTTTTGGCCTCTGTATATATCTGCATGCACATGGTGCACAGAGAAGTACAGATATACACACATACATATAAAATTTTAAATATTAAAAATACTATTTAAAATATAATAAGCTGGGTCTGGGGTGATATAGCTCAGTTGGTAAAGTGTCATGAAAGTACGAAGACCTGATTTTGATGCCTAAAAATCTATATAAAAAAGCCAGATGTGGTTTGTACTTGTTGGGGAGAGTTGGGGAGGGGAAAACAGAAAGATTCCTTAGGCTCTCTAGCCAGCAAGCCTAGCTTGTTCAATGAGCTCCAGGCCAGTGAGAGACTGTCCCCCCAAAAAGGTGGATGGTGCCAGAGAAATGACACCTGAGTTTCACCTCTGGCCTCCACAGGCACACACAAACATGCATACACAAAAATACAGTAGACTAGGCATAGTGGCTCAATGCTAGCACTTGAGGGAGATACAAGAGGACTGCCACAAGTTCAAGTCTGGCTTGGACTACAGGAATACTAGACCAGGCCAGGCTACCAAGAAAGACCTCATCTCAAAAAAAAAAGGCAAGAAAAAGTCCCTAAAACAAAAATTCAAAACTACACATTGTAACAGCGAAACAGAACAACAAATAACTGGAAAATTGGCCCTATGCCAATATGCAAAATGACCACAGGCGATATGATCAAACTTAGCATTAGGTAAAAAGAAAGATAAACTCTAAGATACATTCAAATTAAAAAAATGTGGCAAAGTGACCTCCAGTACGAAGGCCATAAAAAATGACTATTTAATACTCAAAACCTCAAGCAAGCAATTTCCATTATTTCCTCCTCAGGAATCTACCAGAAATAGAACTCCATAAAACTCAAACAAATAAAAGCCTAGAAAGACAAACTCCCTGGCTCTTCTTACATGCAGAACAAGGATGAAACAGGATATAAAGTGAGATCCTCACATTTAATAACACATATTTCATTTCTTTTAGCCACTTTGACTTGTTCTGGGATAACAAAATGAAGGAATTACTGAAAACCCAGTTCCAGGTACGGGCCAATTTCTCTATCAACTGAGCCTGGAATATGCTGCTGCAAACAGTGTGGATGCAATAAAAACCGATGACTCAGGAGAAAAACACTGGGCAAAGACGGGAGTAGTACAGCATAGCAACAGCCAAACTGGACTGAATCTGAGTCCATAACAGAAAGCAAAATTAAACTGGTTGGTCT
This sequence comes from Nannospalax galili, assembly GCF_000622305.1. Taxonomy (NCBI): domain Eukaryota; kingdom Metazoa; phylum Chordata; class Mammalia; order Rodentia; family Spalacidae; genus Nannospalax; species Nannospalax galili. The sequence continues at coordinate 1,184,147 of NW_008348662.1, read as the reverse complement.
TTATTTTAAAAGCTGGTACATAAACAGTAAAGGGTCAGATGTCAATTCTACCATTCCTAAATACAGCATGAAAGAGTAATCAAACACTAAATGAGGTAAGGCTCTTCTACAGGAAGAAGATAGATGACAAGATGGGAATATCAATATTTTGCCAGCTCTAATACATTAGAAGGGAGAGATGAAAATGTGGTCTGCACAAAGAAACACTTGAAGAACTGCTTTGGTAACTAGCAAGGTTCTAATTCCTAATGGGGGTAACTTAAAGGAGAAAATACAGGAAATGAAGATAGAAAAAAATGAATTTTTATTTACTCATTTAGTTAGGTTTTTTTGGAAACTACTGCTATACATCCCTGCATCCCATAATGGCCTACAATTCATCATGAACCCACGCAGGGCTCATGGGCTCAAACCTATAGTTAATTCTCCTGGCCCTAAGCGCTGGAATTTTAAGAATGTGCCTCCATCTTTTATTTATTTAATTTTTGTTTTTGAGGCACTGGGGAACTGAACCCAGGGTCTTGCACATGCTAGGCAAGAACTTGCCCACTGAGTGACATCCATACTCTTGTTTTTTGAGACAGTAGCTCATTATGTAGCCCTGGCTCTTCTAGTACCTCTTATCCCAAAAGATGAGCCACCTCAGTGTACCCCTTGAGCCCCAAACCTGAGACCTTTCATATACATGGAACAATCAATTTTTATATTTTATTATTATTTTTATTTTATGTGTATGAGTGTATTGTTTGCAAGTATGTAAGTACAACCTGTGTCATGCAATGCCCACAGAGGTAGGAGAGGGTGTTGGATCCCCTGGCACTGGGGTTACAGACAATTGTTATCTGCCATATGGGTGCTGGGTACCAAACCTGGGTCCTCTGCAACAGCAGTCAGTGCTCTTGACCAGTGAACCATCTCTCCAGCCCCAGCAATCACGTTTTAAATATGAAGATTTTGTGGTAACTGTTAAAATATGGAGGGAAATAACAAACTAATTCAGAATAGTGATTATCTGTGAGAGTAAGGGGTAGAGAAAATTACATGTGAGGACTCAGGTAATGTTTTGCATTTCTTCTTATTAAAAGATGTAAAGCAAAATAGAGCAAAATACCATTCTTCAGAATGGTAGGCACAATGACCTCATATACTGGTCTTTATTTTTCTTAAATATTTTACATTCAAATTTTGTTAAGAGATTTAAACTTGAACTAAAATTCCTGAAAATAAGACACGTTTGTGTTGAACATGCTACAAAGGCTGATTAGAATGTCAATGATTGTGGAGAGACTGTAATGCTATGCTGCAAGGGTCTCATGCTATGCTGCAAGTCCAGGGCCTAATTACCATTACCTCAGGCTCTCTAGGCCCATTCAATAGCCACTGTCTCCTCCGTATGACCTATCATCCTTGTGACTATTAGGTAAGCCCTTTTAGAATGTACAAAAGACTCCCATAGCTTCTTCCAACCCAAAGGCACAGAATGGTATTAGATAGCATCTGAGGCCTATAGCAAAGATTCCTGCCTTTGCTTTTAACTGGCCTACCTGGTATTTCCAATGTATTTCAAAAGTGTGTTGATTTATGACTATTCTCTTAGTATAAAAACTTCATGAAACTGCTACCATGGTGGAACATGGGATTTAGAATAATATGAATCTGTGTTCTTGAGCAATGGTCACTCATATGTGGTTCCAGAATAAACTACCTTATCCCATTTGAGGTGAGAGTTGTGTTTCTTATGTTGACAAAACAAATGACACATAATGTAACTTACATTTTTAATCATCTTAGTTTGTTCATTAATAGCTTCAAGGGGAACGTTTGTGGCACCAATCTGCTGTGTGATACCACCTGCTTCACCATCTTGGACATGTGTATGACGAAGCTATGAGAAAGCAGCAAATTTATATTTGTATTTTGACATGGAAAAAGATAAAAGCAAAATTCAGTAAGAAATTGACAACTTAGTTACTATGGGCAGAATTTGCTATTATGTGCCATTTTAACCTCGCTCTCAGACTAAAGCCCTAAGAAAAGAAATAATCTAAAGAGACACTTGTGCCCTCTCCTGTCGGCTATCAAACTGTCACCTTTTTTTCATTTGCAAAATTACTGTGTTTAACAGGTACTCAGGAGTCCTGAACTTGAAGCTGACCTCCAAGGAAAAGATAATAAAAGGTTTGCACTCTATACTTATCAAAGCAAGCAGCTAGGAAGCAAGAACTCTGCCAGGCCTAGAATACATGAGGAATATAGTACACAACTCCTGAGATTTTATACTCTTTCAAAAATTAGAGAATCTTTAAGACACCATTTTCCTCCTCATGATTCTGACCAAACTGAAATGATCCCTAACACATTTCCTCTGCCAATTTCTATTTCCCAATTTCTTTGAAATATAGGGAAATAAGCAGTAGGTTTATGGACCCAAGTACTCCTAATACTATCTGCTCTTAACTTTCCAAAGGTGCAGATAGATTAGATAGGTATTTTCTTACCTTATCTAGAATTTTTGTCTTCCCTGTGTCCACATGTCCAAGCACACAGATAATAGGGGCTCTTAACTTCTCTGTATTTACATTTTTACTATGTTCAAGTCGTCGTTTCTAGAAATTTAAAAAAAAGAAAAAAATCACAAAACTGAGTGTTATTCCAAATTCTCACTATCCGCATTTTCTTTCCTATTTTTTCCCTGGCATCAGAATGCTAAACCTACATCCAAGTACTTTGGTGATCAGGCCATACAAAACTGATTTTTAAAAAAATTTTATTTATCTTTTTTGAGAGAAAGGGTCTCATGCATCCAGACTGGCCTCAAAGTCACTATGCAAAGGATGATCTTGAACTTCTGATCCTCCTGTCTCCACTTACTAAGTGCTAGGATTACAGGCATGCATTACCACATTCAGTTTTTTAATTTATGTGTTGCTGGAGGAGAGATGGGTCAGTGGTTAAGAGCACTGACTGATCTTGCAGAGGACCCGGGTTCAATTTCCAGCACCCACATGGCAGCTATAAACCATCCTTAACTCCAGTGTCAGGGAAATCCGAAACCCTCTTCTGACCTCCACGGCATTGCATGACACAGGTGTACTCACATACATGCAGGCAATACAGTCATACACAAAATAAAAATAATAAAATATTTATGTGTTGCTGGAATGGAACCCAGTGTTTTGGGCATGCTGGGAAAGCATTCTTTCTACCAAATGAACCACATCCATAGCCCATAAAACTGTGTTTTATAATGTGAACTTGACAATCCAATACCTAACACATCTAATTCCTTGTCACCTTGGCAGAAGGAGAAACCTATTTAAAATAGATTTTAGAATAGTCCTGGTACCAACAAATAGGAATGACAAAAGGTATTACCTCCAACTTTCTGATCACTCCTGTAAAACAGCTTAATTTAATGGACTAAAATGGAACCAAGTATGTATCATCATATAGATTATAAAGTACAATCCCAAATCCACCATTTATGTGGTGATTTATAGAAAAAGTTTTGAGAATTGTAAAGATTAAAAATAGTAATTTATTTTACACGTCTATCCAATGTACAAATTGCTAAATAAGTCCAATATTTCCTACTTTCCTGAGGCACTACAACTTCCAAGGACACTACTGTGAGACACTTCTTATCTTTTCAAACCAATGTTTCTTTATAGCATTTATCTAAAAACTAACTTTCTAAGAACCAAATAAAAACCAGCACAGTTCTTTGAAACAGCCTTTCAACTCCAGTAAAATTGGTATAACTGTGAAGCAGTACCGTTTAAAAAACTATTTTTCAACTAAAAATCAATTTTTAGAAGCTCTTTCATCTCATATTAGACATGGTATTTCTTTTCCATGGTAACTGGAATAATAAAACATTCTGGAATGTCAAAAGTGAGGCGCAAGTGATGAGTACAAAGTAGGACTTACTAGCAAAGAGTAGCACCTGAGCCACTCACTGCATGTAACTCAAATCTAAATGTCATGACTTTGATATGGTTGAAAATGCCTTTCTCTACTACACTTGAAATGTTAACTTCTGGACACAATGAAGTAAGATACAGATTTTGACTCAGAAACTCTACTCTAGTACTGTTCAGAAGAACAGAATTTTGTAATTTGTTTTTTTTTTTTGGTCTTTTTGAAACAGGGTCTCCCTGTAGCCCCAGCTTGCTTGGAACTCGCTCTATAGACCAGGCTGGGCTCAAACTCACAGAGATCTGTCTGCCTCTGCCTCCCAAGCGCTGGGATTAAAGGCGTGCGCCACCACACCCGGCATAACTAATGTTCTGTGTTTGGAAATTTTTTAGTCTGAGGCTCACACATATAATAGAGGAACTTTTCCGTATACCCATTTGGTTTTTGTTTTGTTGACGATATAAATATTTCAAATCTCACTCAAACATGGGTATAGAAGCAGGGGATCTGTTTTGAATAGATGCTATGGGAAGCAACATACTCTGAATGGGCAGAATGAGGGAACCACTGGCATCTGGTGGGCAGAGGGCAGAGATACTGGTCAACATTCCCCAACAAAGACAGTCCCCCACAACACAGAATTATCTAGGCAAAAATGTTAGTTTTACCAGGGTTGTGAAACCTTAACTTAGTACAGTCCCACTTAATCTTTTGCAAATTTAACTATTCTCTATCTAAAATTTATAGAAGGAAAAAAGCAAATGCTGAAATATAGATACTAGGGAGGCAGAGGCAGGCGGATCTCTGTGAGTTCAAGGCCAGCCTGGTCTACATAGTGAGTTCCAGGACAGATGGGGCTATAGGGAGACCCTGTCTCAAAAAGGCCCAAAAAAAAAAAAAAGACAAAAGAAACCTAAAATAGTGCTTAGCTTTAAAATAGTCCAGTATCCTCAAGCAAATTGAACTAGGTTTTGAGTATATGTGTTTATGTCTGTGTATGCATGTATACATGTTCACATTTGTGTGCATGTGAAAGTCAGAGGTTGATGTCAGACGTCTTCCTCTGTGTAGCTCTTCACACTTCCTTTTTGAGACAGGGTCACTGGATATGGAGCTCACTAGTTGGGCTAGGCTGGCTGACCAGTGAGTTCTGATGATCTGCCTATATATACCACCTCAGCACTGGGGTACAGACATACGCTACTGTGCTCAGCTTTTACATGGGTAGCAGGGATGGAACTCGGTCTTTATGCTTGCAAAGCAAGCACTTAGCCCACTGAGTCATAATCCCAGCTCATAAACTAGGTGTTAAGTACTATTTACACTAGGCCGGGCGTGGTGACGCACACCTTTAATCCCAGCACTCCGGAGGCAGAGGCAGGTGGATCTCTGTGAGTTCAAGGCCAGCCTGATCTACACAGTGAGTTCCAGGACAGCTGGGGCTACAGGGAGACCCTGTCTCAAAAAGAGCCCCCAAAAAAGTACTGTTTATGCTTAACTGACAGAATTAAAGAAATCTCTCCAGAAGTTTACGGCATTAAGTAGGAAAAACACAAAAAGCTAACTAGGTCTACGTACTTTGCTCAGTAGAAGCATTACCTGGTTGTGATGGCATATGCCAGGAATCCTAGCACTCAGAAGGCAGATGCAGGAGGATGGATAGTTGAAGGTAGCCTGGAATACATGGCAAGATCCTGTCTCAAAGCAAAGGAAAGACAGTAAAACAGAAAGAAAAAACAAGCAAAGAAACTTCAACATTGTTATCAGATTTCAACAACTGAAGAAATCGACCAATTCTATGTAAGGCAAACCTCTGCCTGATGACAAAGTTTATGTGCAAAATACTTTCACATGGCTGAAAGAGCACATTAATATTTAGGAAAAAAAAATACAATGACATAGTCTTCATCTGACTTAGGTAAGGGAGGGAAGTATCTGGGTTAGACTAGTATCAAAAAACCCCTACGACGTCCCAACATTACAAAATTGGAGACGGTTATGGTCATAACGTGTTGGTCTTGTTGTTTTTTAATTTGGCTCAAAACCTTTAGTTGTATGTTCTAACTCTTACAGAGGGTGAGGGAAGAAGGGAGTAAAGGGAAAGGGAAAAATAAATACCTCAATTCTCCGCTTTGCTTTGTCATAAGCCCTTTCTTCTTTAGTTCGATCGTCATCAGAGTCATATTCAGAGTCTGAGCTAATTTCTTTACTTGGTTTTTTATCTAATGTTTTCCCTGAATCTTTCTCATCTGACATCTTTTCATCTTCTTCGTCACCTTCACTTTCTTCACTTTCACCTTCCTCCTCCTCTTCTTCACTCTCTTCTTCCTCCTCCTCCTCTTCCTCCTCCTCCTCCTCCTCCTCTTCTTCAGGGTTTTCTTTTACTTCTATATGAACGGTATTACCTTCTTTGAGGAAAACAGAGATTTTAAAATAAATGAAACATCAAAGATTTGTATCAAGATAATAGAGACTGTAAATTAAGGAAAAATCATACCTAAAATGCACTAATTAAAGCAGTAATATGTGCAAAAAATTATCTATGCAAAAAATTTATCTGTTACAGTGAAAGCTGTCATTCCGTAGTAAAAATTTAAGGCAACAAAATCCATACTGAACAACCAAGGCAGTAGAGGGTGGTGGTACACATGTTTAATCCCAACACTAGGGAGGCAGGTGGATCTCTGTGAAATTGAGGCCAGCCTGGTCTACATAGTGAGTTCCAGGCCAGCTGTGGCTATAGGGAGACTATAGCCAAACAAACAAACAAAACAAACAAACAAACCAGAAGCCAAGGCAGAACATCAAACATGGAGAGGCAAGCACAATGATGAATACTACTTTCCTTGGTGCTAAAGGGCTAGATTAAGAGCCCGGACCTATGGGGAGGGTAGGCAAATACTGGGTTATACTTTAACTGTGGGGTAAAACCTAAAGAATCATATACCCTAGAAGTAAACATGAATGAGAAACAATTTCCCTATTGGCTAATCATCTTCAGATCCTCTCACGTCAAATCTAGAATAAAATGAGTTCGCACTATTTGTTCATTCAGACTACTGGTATCCTCAAGCATAACTGAAGTGTTCCAAATTCTGGAATTTTCTGGGCAGTGAGCATGATACCACTAATGGAGAATTTTATGCTATGGAACACTTTTCGCATATCAAAGTCTTAAAATATTTTATAAAATCATTTTCAAGCTGTGTTTATATATATAACAAATAGATATGGCATATATAAGTTTCCTCCTTAGACTTAGGTCCCATCCCCAGGATATCTCATTATGTATATGCAAATATTCCAAAAATCCAAAACACTGCTGAATCCCAAGCATGTTGATAAAATAAGGGTATAAATTTGCTCTAAGAAAAAAAATCATCCTTGACCTCTAATTATTTCTACAATTTTGTAAGTAAAATAGGCAGCATATTGTATAATGTAACAAGACAGAAAGAAACAAGTTATTTGAAGATTAGCATGTAAGGTGACCAGAAGTTTCCATATTGTGAAGAAATAGAAAAACAACAAAAAAATCTTTTTAGCTCTCTAAGAAAGGATCTCAGATAGTAGCCCAGACTAGCCACCACCAAATAGATGATCCTCCTGCCTCAGTCTCCCAAGTACTGGGTTACAAGTACAAGCCATCATACTTGTCTTAATTTTTGGTTTTCCCCAGTACTGGGGTTGAACCTGGGGTCTGTGCATGTAAAGCAAATGGTTTATCACTGAGCTACGTCCTTAGTCTCCCACTTTTAAAGAGTAACTATGTTTCTGATAATCAAAGAGCAGAGCAAGAGACAAGGTTAAAATCTTTATAAGGTAAACAAAAACTGTAAAAATGGTAAATGTAGCCGGGCGTGTTGGCACACGCCTTTAATCCCAGCATTCTGGAGGCAGAGAGAGGCAAGTGGATCTCTGTGAGTTCAAGGCCAGCCTGGTACACATAGTGAGTTCCAGGACAGCTGGGGCTACAGGGAGACCCTGTCTCAAAAGACCCCCCCCCAAAAAAAAGTAAATGTAAATTCTGGAATTTGAAGGATGGACTTAACCATAGAGTACAAAGCATAGGAGAAATTGATGCAAAACACAGGCGAACAATTGAGTTCATTAAGAAACTTGATAAACAAATATAGAAAAAGAGAAAACAACAATGGTACACTAAGATCTATCATAGGCACAACTGGAATAATGAAATGTGGAAGATGATGGCTTACAAGACCATTGTAAAAACTGTCAAAACCATAAAAGCATACATTCATAAAGCCTTACAAAGAGAATGATCCCAGGAATGCATGATGAGGGGTGGGGTGGGAGTGAGTATGGAATAAACTAACCTGAGCACACAAAAACAAAACTACTAAAAACCAAAGTCACATGAAAATTATAGGCTGACTTCTCAGCACAAACAATGAATCAAGACAAAAGAATATTAACTTCAAAGTGTTAAGGTTTCAATCAAGAATTCCTCACTTACTAAATACATCCTTAAAGAATGAAGGTGAAATACAGTTTCAGAAAAGCAAAAATGGAATGCCTCACTACCTACCTATACAAAAGGAAAACCTAAATGGTGTTCTTCAAGAGGATTCCCAATTAAAGGCCAAAGAAGCAGGAAGAAAAATGAAGCAAAAAATGTTAATGATATGGATTTAAAAAAGAAAAAAATTACTATATGAGATGAACAACAAATAATAGAGCTTGAAAAAGAAATGAGAGCAATGATATATAAATTGGGATTTAGGTTAAGTGTTCAAGTATTTTAAAGCCTTTGTACTGTCTGGAAACTACATTAGGTAGGTAGTTCATTGAGATGAGATCGCTCTCTAGTTTTTTTTTTTTTTTTAACTGATCACTACATTTTTATCTTATATGCAGTACAATCAGGTACATGAACAAAATCTACCCCAGTCATGATCAATATCCTTGTTTCCTTGTTTTCTAGGTATGCCACTGAAAATCTGGCCAAAAAAAAAAAATCACAAAAAAAAGCTGGAATTGAACAAAGTTATCTCCAGACAGTAAGTTTTTCTTCTTCAGTAGTCAAATCAGAACCTGCTGATGGGAAAATGAAATACAAACCTGACAGTGATTACTCATTTATAAGGAAGACTAAGCTTCTGCTTTCAAGTGTAAAGGTTAAGTCTGACTGGCACAGAGCTTATCACCCACTGAGTACAAGTTGAAGAATGCCATGAAGAGCAAGGTAGAAATGACACTCCCTTCTGCAAAATGAAGCCCCACAGATCCAAGACACTGCTCCAAGAGCCTGTTCCCAAGGAGGTGCACCAGTGCACCTCTCTCTGCTGCTTCTGAGGCCCGTTCTCCACCATCTCCACTTACCCTGACTCTTTGGACTCATGGTAGCTACAGCTGAGTTATAACCTTCAGTCTTGGCTGAACCAAAAGGTAACATCCTATTGGCTCCTATGGGAGACAAAGTTTCCTTCCTCTTTAGCAAGAGAATTCTGCATCTTGTGATATCACTCTGGCTATCTCTTTTTTCAGGTGTGACCTCATGAATGCAGCAACTGAATCAGCTATTTCTATGTTCTTGTTTTGGCCAAAATAATCTAGAAACTCTATCTGGTCTGAAGAGATTATCATTGTGTGATTCACTATGTATTAAAACTGTAAACTAGAAAATAGTAACATCAAAACTTAGGAATTTGGTGAAGGTCATATCCAAATAAAATTTATAGCTTTAAAAACAAGGATGAGGGAGGGAGGGGTTTCAAAAATCAATGAGCCAAACATCATTCTTAAGAAGGTATGAAAGTAAATTGTAAGACCCCAGTGTGGTGGTACATGCCTTTAATCCTGCACTTGGGAGGCAGAGGCAGTGGGATCATTGAGACCCTGTCTCAAAAAGATGAGGGAGGGAGGGAAGGGAACAGAAGAGATCTTAGTCATAAAGCAGAGTATCCAAAGTTTATATCTTATTCATAGTAATTAGGAACTATAGTATCAATTTCATTACACGTAATCAGGCTTTCTGTAGGCGAGCTTTAATAATCCTAGTCATATAACCACCTGTAAAAAAAATTGCATTCGAGGTAGTTATCTTATAAATCACCTAGGAAAGCCCATTCATTTGGATTCAGAAAATATGGCAATGGAGAGAGCAATACCGGCCTCTAACCCCAGAATGTTCCAGTTTTTCATAATGAGGAAGGATTGATTTAAATATACACACCACAAATGATCCATGGGTTTATCAATGTACACTCAGGAGTTACCTTTTTCTCTTTCTTCATCACTGGCCATAGCTTCCCAATCATCCAATCCGGCATCCTCCGTTTCTTCTTCTTCCTCTGCAAGTAAAAGTTGCCACTTGAGAACACAGAAATCATCGAAGAATAAGAAGATGCTTTCAGAAAACAGTGTTATATTATGCTCAAACAGACAGAGACAGACAGACAGACACACACACACACTCATTCAATTACTCAAAATATTTATGCACTTTGTTTTCTCTGGAATTACCGTTTCAAGATAGCTAGCATGGTTTAATCTACTGTGACTCAATGTTTCACTGTTAATGTATTTTCATTATGACATATTAAGTTTAACCCAGATTTAAACACTGAAATGCTGTTTTAGAGTTTACAAAGGATATATTAATAAGGTCAGGCCACCATGACTTTAATCTCAGCACTGGGGAGGCAAGAGGCAGGTGGATCTATATAGCGAATTCCAGACTGTCTCAAAAAAAATTTTTAAATAAAATAAATGGATGGATGAATGAAAATATTCAGCTGTTTTTAAACTTCCAATTCACATGTTATACACAGAATTTACATTTTGCTTTAAGCTTTACAGATATTCATATACTACTTAAATTCCAAAGGAACAGATTTAAAACTACCAGTGCCATCCAGTTAAAAATAATATATTTACAATCTGTGCTTGTAGCCCCTAAAGAGAGAGAGAACTAAAATCTTCCATGTTGTTTGAATATGAAAGACTTTAATACTTTTTTTTTTTACAACTTTCTTTTTACTGAAAAACAACCAGGCAAAAACTATCAATAAATGAAAGGAAGATGAGGGAGGACTGTCTTCCATTATTCTTTATACCAATAATTCTGGATGAATCACCTTAAAGAGATAAAACCCAGAAATTTACCCAAAGCATTCCCTACAAATCTTTTCTTTCTGATGCTACAGGAATGAATGACCTAAAATCGTGGATTATAGTAATTAAGCATATCAACCTGAACTGCTCTAATTTCATCATAAATTCTACCCAGGTGAAATAGTCCTGTTCAATTACAATAAGTAGGCTGAACAGGAAATAAAAGGTCCATCCACATCATCATTCAGTAGCATGTGTTACTCTCTAAGATTACAGGACAGCATTCCGTTACTTTGAACTGGATGGTAGTATTTCTTATCTTCACCTTTGTAAACTGAGTATTATATGGGTATTATTGAAAAATTTAAGCAAACTATAATTTCTGAGCATAACCTGTGAGTCCCAAGTTAAAAAATAACTGATCTATTCACATGTCATTTTTAAAATCTAAGGAGCATTTTAGTGTCAGATTTTTAATTGTTTATTCAAAGATAAAACCTGAGTTAAGTTTACTGTGGTATATGGAAAATATATTTAAAAATAGTGAAACATTTAGCAATACATTCTGCCTTTAAACACTAGAGTCTCTATTAATACAAAATATACATTTCAACAGCACCAGGTTCTCTTATCAGACTTATCTATTAGAATGTTTAAGCTAAAAAGGAAAAACAACAAAAAACAGCCTGAGATTTTTTTTGCAGTCCCTACCCCAGCATAAAATAAGTTGAATTAATTTGGTCTATTGAATAGAAGCTGATCTCTAAGTTCTTAAAATGTACATAGTGTTCTAAACTAAAGATGTTTCCTATTTGCTTTCAAAGCAAAGAGCAAAAACAAAACAAAAAAACACTACACACCACTTTGAGATTTTTGAGCCATAAATATAAACAGAAGAGAGAAAAATCTCTAGTCTGCCTATGAAACATTTTACTGGCACTATTGAAAAGAACAAATGGATTCAAATTTCACTTGAATATTTTCTCAAAGAGGAAGTGCAAATAGATGGTTTAGGGAAAAGAAGGATCAAGAAAGCCATCCAGCTGGTTATTTGTCCCCAAACTACTTAATGGTAATGAAGATAATTTATAATATGTGAATACTGGGGCTGGAGAGGTGGCTCAATGGTTAAGAGCACTGACTGCTCTTGCAGAGGACCCGGGTTCATTTCCCAGCACCCACAGGGAGGCTACGAACTGTCTTTAACTCCAGTTCCAGGGGAATCCGAAGCCCTCTTCTGACCTCCGCAGCATTGCACGACACAGGCATACCCACATACATACAGGTAACATATTCATACACATAAAATAAAAAATAATAATAAAATATTATAAAATAGCAATACGTGAATACTGCTTCACAGGAATTAATAAAAGTCTAATGTCTTGGTGGTGCATGCAATTAATCCCAGCACTTGGAAGGCAGAGGCAGGTGGATCTCTGTGAATTCAAGGCCAGCCTGGTCTACATAGTGAGTTCCAGGACAGCTGGGGCTACAAGGAGACCCTGTCTCAAAAGGATGAGAAAAAAAAAAAAAAGTCTAATGTCACTGGCCTGGTTCAACAGGAGGTGGTGTGTCTTCTTTTCTTGGCACTCCTTGTTCCACAACTTCTACTGGAGCACTTAACTCCAAAGCTTCAGATACTGAAAAAGGAACAGAAATTAAGTTAACATTTTTGCAATGTGATAAAATTTCTGTTAAGATGTCCTATTCAAGTACAGAATTTTTAAAATAAAAAAATCAATAATCAGAACCTATGTCTTTAAGTTGTTATCAATCATGCACTGTAAAAGAAACTATTCTGCTCAAGAAGAACATAAAATCATAAGCTAAGAAGAAAAAATTTAATTTTTCTCCCTAGATTTAAACAATAGTTATCTGTAGAGTAGGATCCAGATTTGCCAAACTAGGTATTTTGGTAAAGATCTGTTTTACTTACGTGTGTGTGTGTGTGTGTGTGTGTGTGTGTGTGTGTGTGTGTGTATGAGTGCTGTGCACACCTGCGTGTGGTGGGTACCCCCGTGGGGAGGCCAGAAAAGGTTGCTGGGTCCCTCAGAGCTGGAGTTACAGGCATTTGTGTGGATGCCCAGTTTATTTCCTAGGTGCTAAGATCCTAATTCTGGTCCTCGTGATTGAGCAACAAGCACTCTTAACTGTTGAGCTATCTTCTCTAGCCCCTGAAATACTTTTTCATTAATCTCTCATTTGAAGCAGGTGAGAATGATGAAAAAAAAAAACAAGGTATATAGGAAAGAAATTTCAAAATGTAGTTCTGGTGTTTGGGGACGTAGTCAAATAACAGAGCACATGTTTGTCACTGCAAGGCCCTTGGTCCAATCCCCAACACCCTGAGTACATGTATTTACACGCTCTGTGTGCGGCATTTCTTGTGCAAAGGATATTTTGTATTAAACACTGAGAAAAAGGCAGATGAAATAATTTATAAACCAAGAGGATCTTTTATATACAAACCTTCTTTATTTTCTGGCTGTTGTGGTATTTTTTTCTTCTTTTTATCTTCATAAATTGGTCTTTTCTTTGGCAAAGAATCTTTTGATGGCACTTCAACGCCTGAAGGTTAAGAGAAAAACAAGGTTTACACAAGTTTAAAGAGCATGACACCTGAGACAGAGGCCTTAAAAAAACAAGGTATAATGGCACACACTTACAATTTCAACACTTGGGAGGGTGAGGCAGGAGGACTGTCACAAGATCAAGGCCAGCATGACTTGTACAGTGAAACCCTGTCTCAACACTCCTAAAAGGGAAAGTGTTTTAAAAGACATTTTACTCAACTCAGACACATACTCTGAAATATAAACATTCACAAAAAATTATCATTTTTGCATAGTATCTTGAAATTTAAGTACACAATAAGAGTTGTGACAAATGCAGAGGTTTTGCAACCACTATTTATTGCCTTATATAAAGGTGTAGAGCAGATTCCATCTATGTGTACTGTCTCCTGTCCTGAAATCCTCCTGACCTCGTCAGTCTCGGAGCAACTATTCAAACCATTCTCCAACCCTACAGATCAGCTTTTCCCAAAATGCCAAATAAATGCAATCTTTCAGTCTGGATTTGTTAGAAAGGATTTGTGAGTCTACTTTGTCCTATGTATCAACACTTCATCTTTGTGAGGTTTTTTGCTGTTGTTGTTTTTTGTTTTTGAGACAGTCTTACTGTGTAGCCTTGGCTTGCCTGGAACATATGTATGAGGTAAACTATTAAATGCTTGGTAAATTTGTGAATGTTATTGAGAAAGTTTACTGAAGGTCTAAGCAGAGTTATAGCAGTATTCCTTAAGTGATTATGCTGGAGGTCGTGAACTTCAATTTGATAATGTTTTGCTATGTACCAGTTACTTCTCTCTATCTAGTATTTACACTTCTTCGAAACCTAAAGCAAGGTTTTGGTAGACCTTTTGTGTTTTCTATAAGGTTTAGCTGGGAACTTATAAAGCACAGTGTCAACAGGTAATATTAGCTCATTATATTATGTGTCTAATTTGGATTCCATGTTCTTTTAATAAGATGATGCTGCACAGCACTCTTCTAAGCCAAATAACTGCCATCTTCATGACTTCAGCTATGCCTACTTGGTAAAGGTCATCACAACTGGCCTTGTTGGCGGTTGTGTTCCTTCATTAAAGGAGGGGTAAGCAGGGTCATTAGACCCTCATCTGAATAGCTAGCCCTTCTTCCCAGCCAGCTGTATGTAATTCTGCCCTAACTGCAAATGATCTCCTGAATTTGGGAAGGACTATAGTATATAATCTTGGGAAGGCTAGGAAGAGAGGGCTTGACCCATGAGGTTATAAAGTCAACATCCATGCTGGTAAAGGCTTTCCAGTATAAATACACCTCAGTAACCCCTCAGTCATCTCTGTAAGTAAATTTAGTAAACTCACTGGTTCCCTAGGATGAACTTTAATGCAATCAAACATTGGTTTGACACTACCACCTTAGAAAGCGGATAAATAGTGCTTAGTATCCCCAGGAAGAGAATTCTCACAACAGATGGAAAATGTATTTGTGAATGTTATTCTGTATCATGGTTATTAAAAAAGAAAATGGAAAGGTGAAAAAGATGTTAAAAGAGTATGCAAATGGAACTGAACCAGGGTCCTCTGGAAGAGCAGCAAGTGCTCTTAATGGCTGAGCCATCTCTCCAGCCCCTATCTACTTAGTAATTTTAAAAATTACATTTATTTGTGTGCGTGTGCATGTGTGTGTATGTGGAAGTCACAACTGTTGAGAGATGATTCTCTCCTTCTACCACATGGTTCCCAAGCACCTTTACCAATGAGGCCATCTTGCCAGCCCACTGTATGGCTTCTTAATTCAACTTTTATCCACTAAGTATAACAGCTATGCTTAAAAAAAAAAAAAGCTAATATTTTGTTTGTAAATATACTGTTATATATCTTTACCAAATGATTTTTCTCAATTTACTGAGAATTATGTAATTTTTCTTTAGTTGCTAACATGAAAAAAAAAAGTGGTTGATTTGAATAGTGATTGATATTGAATTAGCTTTGCAGTCCCAGAATATACAATTTATCATGATAGATTATACTTATTTATAAATATATTTAAGTACTGATGTGCATATACATATATAAAGATATACATACATACATGAATACAAATGCTAAAATTTTGCTGAAAATTTTTGCTTTTAAGATCATGAGAGACCAGATATTGTGGTTCACTTCTATAATTCCAACACTGAGCAGACTGAGGCCGGTGAGTTTCCGGCCAGCCTGAAGTGATACAAGTCTATATATACTCTCTTAAAATGTCTTTATATGTAACAGTGTCCTCATAAAACATTGGCTATTTCTGGAAAATAATGTGTGTAACTGGCCCAATCTACTGCTTAATCATTTTAAAAATTCTCCCAGTAAAATAGAGGCTTGTAAGTTTCCTTTGTTGCAAATTAACTTTGTAAAATTTAGGTAAACAACACAACTACAACTTATGTGCTTGTGGGTTTAAGTAGTTTGTAAATCTTTTAAAAAGTGGTTCCATTTCATTTAACTTTTTGAATATACAGATATAGAATTGTTCACAGTAATACTTCCATTTTACTTTGATACTGGTTTTAAGTCTTGCATCTTTTTGTCTTAGTGCAGCTAGTGGCTTATTAATTTTATTGATCATTTCCAAGAACTAGCTCTTACTGTCAACAAGTGTCAAACTTGGTACCTTTCTTTTCATCTATCTTAAGATAGTTCTTACTTCCCATAAAACTTTTCTTTTGACATGGGTTAAGTAGGAGTGTACTGTTTAATTTCCAAATACTTGTGGATATTATGGATTTTTTTTTTTAGATACATTTCTTTGTTTTTTGAGATAGGATCCTATAATTTAGTTCAGACTGGTCTAAAACCTGCTATGGTAACCCAGTCTAGAACCAAACTTCTATCTTGCCTCTATCTCCCAGGTACTGGGATTATGAGTCTGTGATGTCGTGGCAGTGTTAGGATTATTTTAGTTTTATTCTGTTTTAGTACAAGAAAACATGGTAGGGTTTTAGCTTTTTAAAAAAATATCCTAAATTTGTTTTATGATTCAAAACATAGTCTACCTCTGTATTTCATATGAATTTTAGGTTAGGTGCATACTCCTATGGGATTCTCATAATTTGTTTTGAAACGACTTTTTTGTTTTTGGTCTTTTTGAGACAGGGTCTGCCTGTAGCCCCAGCTGTCCTGGAACTCACTATGTAGACCAGGCTGGCCTTGAACTCACAGATATCCGCCTGCCTCTGCCTCCCAACTGCTGTTATTAAAGGCGTGCGCCACCACACCCGGCTGAAACAACTTTTTTTATTGTTATGTGTCTCTTTGGTTTTGGAAATTTTAATTTTTCGGAAAGTACATTTTAGATAAATGTAACAACAACTCTAGCTCCCTTACAATAATGTTAGCAATGTTATGTCTGTTTCCATCCTTCCACTCTGTATTATTGTATCAAAAATGGGATATTTTATCTTATAGACAGCACCGTTGGCTTCTTGTTTTCATTGATATCTTCTGGGTATTTTTACTATATTTAACATAATTATAGGATGGTTGGTTTTAGGCCTTTGATTTGCTCCATATTCTGTTTTCCTCCAATTTTTAAATATTCATTTCAAAACTTATCTATTGACTTCTTAGCTTAACTTCTTAGCTTTTACTGGCTGTTGGAGGATTAGAATATTCATCTGACTCTCCACAGCATACTCAGAAACAGTATTTTATCTGGTACATGAGACACTAAAAATTAAGTCAAGGTTTTAGTCATTGTTTTACATCATAGTTCAGTTCTTGAAGCTTTGGTTGTGCCTGGGAGCTATATGCTAGTTAAGAAACACAATTAGAGACACTTTTCCAGCTCTCTCCTCTCCATAGTTTCCCTATGTACTGTGCCATATATATATATATATATTTTAAACTGGTTCTCCTCTGTTAAAGTGGTGGTTTTTTTTCTGAGACTTATGTCCTAAGGCTGCTGGGACGTTTCATAATAGTAGGGCTTTCACTTTACTAGTACAGTGTGCCACAACTTCTCTGTCTACTCTTGTCTACTCTTTTTTTTTTTTTTTTCTGAGATAGGGTCTCCCTGTAGCCCCCGGCTGTCTTGGATCTCACAGAGATCAGCCTGCCTCCGCCTCCTGAATGCTGGGATTAAGGGGGATTTAGTTCAGTGGTAGAACACTTGGTTTCATGGGTTCAGTCCTTGGCTCTCAAGAAAGAGGGGAAAAATGCAATTTCACCTTTAAAACTAGCTATTTTACTTGAACACTCAAATTTAAGAAGCAACAAAATAATTTGCATAAAAGCAAAGAATACCTGCTCTACATACCAGAGTAACAAGCTAACTGATCTCTATTGAAAGAGATTTTATTTTGACCTTTGAAGGACATAGTAAAGCATGACACAAAATACTCAAGTCTTAATGAATTCATTCAAAATGAAAGTGTTTAAAGAGTTTAGTAGGCAGAGGAAGGTCCTTGTGAAAAAGGCTCATGTTCTAATCCCCACTACATGTGAAAATGCTAATACAATGAAAAAAAAAACAACGTAAACATGATTCAAGTTTAAGCACTCAGAGGTGTGAAAGTTATCCTGGGCTATGCAAGAATGCCAAACCTCATCACAGGTGTTGGTAGGAGGAGGACTCTAAAAGTCAGAAAAGACTATTCTCCCTTACAGCTTCTAGACAAAAATATAGTCCTGTCAATACCTACATCAGCCCAGTTCAGGCTTTTAACTACAAAACTGTCAGCTATAATGTTTTTTAAGCTAATAAATTTGTGATAATTTATTACAAAAATACTAGAAAACTAAGAAATTTTTATTATCATTACAAAACAGTAATAATATTTCTGTGCTAGTTTAATAACAGGTTAGAAGTAAATGTAATTGAAGTCAGGTAATACATGTAAAAGGGTATATTTTTTTCTTTTAGTTAACATTCCATAGTAAGAATTATCTTGGCTTTCTGTATGCTAGAGTATTTCAACTAGCTGCACTGATTAGATCATCATTTAGTTCACACACTGTGGGGACCTAAAAGCCCCACTTTGCATAGGTCTGAAAGGAAGTTACTGGGGGCGCAGGCTGGCTTGCTTTGAAAGTCTGACGAATACTTCCACACTGCTGAGGAGTGCATGATCAGCGACCATCCTTAAGATACACCCTCAGCGGGGATGGGGGAGTTCCAGGTGCCTTTATAAGCTTTGTAACACCTGCAATAAATGAGTCTCTGCCTGACTCTGAGTGTCCCCAGGCAATGGAAGCGGCATGGGCAGGCAACGGCGTGCTTACTCATCCTCAATCCTCACCTGGGGGGGGTGGGGGGGTGGTGTCATCGGTCGTCGTCGTCGCTGGTTCAAACCCCCGGCAATACACTGCTGTTGAACAGGTAGCACCCCTTCTTACAACTTTTTAACTTTGGACCCTGCTTTCTTTCTCCCTACCAGAAATAATACTGCATTATTTATTTTGGTTCTTTTATATCAACTTTCCAGAAGTGGGACATTGTGACAAGGCTAATGAAACTTTTTATTGTTCTTTATGTGTACTGTTAAATTCCTTTTCAAACAATTTGTAGGAATTCACATTGCCATGGGGCTAGAGAGGTGGCTTGGTAGTTAAGAGCACTGACTGCTCCTCCAGCAGGACTGAGTTCAATTCCCAGCACCCACATGGTGGATGACAAACCTCTGTAACTCCAGCTCCAGGGGATCCAACAACCTTCTCTGGCCTCTGTAGATACTGCATGCATGGGTACACTTATATACATGCAGGCAAAATACTAGTACACATTTAAAAAAAAAAAAAGCTTAATTAAAAAAATGAATTTCACAGGCTAGAGAGATGGCTCAGCAGTTAAGAGCACTGACTACTCTTGCAGAGGACCTGGGTTCGATTCCCAGCACCCACAGGGTGGCTACAAACCATCCTTAACTCCAGTTCTATGGGAATCCAAAGCCCTCTTCTGACCTCTGTGGCACTGTACAACACAGGTACACTCACATACATGCAGGCAATACACTCCTACACATAAAAATAAAATAAAAAATTTAAAAAAAAGAATTTCACATGGCCACAAATACTAGATAAACATCCAAATTCCAAAGGCTCTAACAGTATGAACTTCCAAAAAATCTTAGTTATCTTTATGTATGTATTTTGCTTTCACTGTTGTTCAAAATTATATTTTTGTTTACTGCTGTGCTTCCTCTTAATTGAAATCATTTATCTCCTGGGTTTTTTTATATTCTTCTTGCCAATTTGTATCAATATAAATAATTTGCTGGGGTTGGAGAAATGGCTCAGGGGTTAAGAGCACTGGCTGCTCTTGCAGAGGACCTGGGTTCGATTCCCAGCACCCACATTTTAGCTAACAACCATCTGAAACTCCAGTTCCAGAGGATCATCTTCCAACCTCTGTGAGCACTGTAATACACTCAACTCACACATATAAAAATAATAATTTTTAAAAACTCTCTTAATTACAGTAATAAGTATATTAACCATACTAAAGAAAAGATATATATTCAGCTGAGAATGTAGATTCCCTGCCTAGCAGCCCATATCTACCAAGTAAAAAGCATGACTCTAAGAAGAAAACTACAGGCTTGAAGACTTAAAGAGTAGATCCCACAACACCTTGGATTTAATCCTGACTACTCTAGTCAAAAGATTTTTAACATACTGTACTTGTAATGAGCACCAACACTTATGTGTGTGTTCATATACTCTATTAAGCTTGCAATCCAAGACATCACAATCAACAATCAAGTTCTCACAAAAAAACTCTTTTTTTGGATAGGTTCTCCCTGGAAGTCACTGTGATGTGGACCAGGCTGGCCTCAATCTCTGCCTCCTCGAGGGCTTGGATCAAAGGCGCACAATCACACCAAGTGTATAAAACACTTTTCTGAAATGAGCTTAAAAGCTGGTTGAAAACCTGCTTCATATTTCAGAGTAATTACAGAAAACCCCTGCAGATAACCACATCCTTTAAGTTACACATTCTGGATTTAAGGAGTAAGTTTTACATTATTCTATGCAATGAATGTGGTAGCTGCTGTTTACTTAACAAGCTAACTTTCAAAAACAGAGAAACAACACTAGATGATCTTTCATTGAGATAACTCATATGACTCGACTGTGGAGGGCCTAAAAAAGCAAGCTAAGGAATTAGGACTTGTTACTAATGGGCCAAGGGGAGCCAGAAGACTGAGAAAAGAGATCAGGTCACAGGTGCCTTGAGAAACCATCTCTATTTTAAAGGCTGATGTTAAATTAGTTTTAAAACATAATTTCCATCAAATTGCATCTCTACTACACAAAACAGCATTTCTAAGCCTGGTAAATTACTCTTCTTGCTTCCTTTAAATAACTTAAGTGACTTTAGCTTTCTGACAGTTACCAGTCACGTTTGATATTTGGATACTAACTATGCTCAAATTTACTCTCTAATTTCATATTTTAAAATGCTATATCCCTAATTAAGAATTAAAACTTCTGGGACTAGAGAGATGGTTCAGAAGATAAGAGCACTGGCTATTCTTACAGAGGAGCTAGGTTAGATTCCCAGCACCCAACATGGTGGCCAACAACCCCAGTTCCAGGGGATCACACACCCTCTTTTGACCTCCACTGGCACTACATAACACAACACAGGTGCACTCACATACATGCAGGCAACACACTCATACACAAAAAAAATAATAAAAAAAATTTTGGGGGGTCTTTTCGAGACGGGGTCTCCCTGTAGCCCCAGCTATCCTGGAACTCACTATGTAGACCAGGCTGGCCTTGAACTCACAGAGATCCACCTGCCTCTGCCTCCCAAGTGCTGGGATTAAAGGCGTGTGCCACCACGCCTGGATAAAAAAATAATAAAATATTTTTTAAAAAATGAAAACTTCTGAAATTTTAAGATCTGTGGTTTTCCATATCTATTCCTCCTAGCCAAATATATATTACGTAATAAAGTGACATTACACAAATCCATTTAAATTTCAGCTGAGATGTTGGGCAAGTTGCTTAAGCTCAATGGAAAACTATTTCCTTATGTACAATAGGACTCAAACTATAAGATTTTTATGAGGCAAAAGCAAGTCAAAGGCTACTCTAGTATCAATTACAAGATTAATTACATAACAACTATAGCTATTTCTGTAAGTATAAGTCCTTACATGTCTCCAATATAAAAATCTATGGGCTACAAAGACAGGAAATTAAGAAAGACTCAATATATTCTTCTCAATGAAGCAAAGACATCATTTCAAATCTTATCTGTTAACAACACAATTATATGCCCAATTTGTGGTCTTTAACCACCATTGACTAGAAAAAGAGCCAAGGCTCCTTTGGATACACTGTTGATTCCTAATCTACAGCAACAATCTAGAAGATGAATCTGGAAGGAGTAAATCAAGTAACTCTGTGGTCATGGGAAAAAGTCACATGTACTTTCACTGGCCAAAGATGACACAATCTGAGTACCAAATGCATAATCACTTCAAGAGATTAAATCAATCATGTCCAAAAAATTAATACATCCAGACAACCAAAATTAAACCATGGGTTATCTTTGAAGGTTGCCAGGCAACACTGACTTATTATTTTGGAACCTAAAGAGAGCGATAAGGGCACTCCTGTATAAAAGATGGACTTTGGAGAAAGTTTTTGTTTAGAGAGTTTAGCTAATTAAATGCAGAATGGCTAAAGTAGTTTTATTACCATGCTGTAATTCCTAAAGAATAATGATCGGTACCAATCAAACATCAGAACTATTACTGAGGTTCTTTACAAGAAATAGGGCTACTAATGAAGTATGACATTACTATAAACAGGAGAGCCAGACTGCCAGATTACATACCTCCTGACACGAGGCAGTAAGACGTACATATCACCACTATGAAGCTGGCGCGAAGAAATTACAAAATACACTAGTATTTTGCCAATCCCAGGAGAATGCAATTAAGGTAAATTCGGAATATGAAATACTCTAGCCAACTATCTACTATTGTCAACAAATGAGTAGCATGTCAAAATGGAAGGTGAGGTAGAGGTACTATTACAGAGAGACAAAGATATCAACCAAATATAATCTTTAGATTACATCTGGATCCAAATTTAAGCTGACACATCTATACAGAAAAGACCTTTGGAAGGTGATAAAAAAATAGTAAAAACACAAAGTAAATCAGATATCAAAAAATTGATTTTGCCAGGCATGGTGTCACATGCCTTTAATCCCTGCACTTGGGAAGTTTTGGGAAACTGCCTGCTAGTCAAGCATGAGGACCTGAGTTCAGATCCCTGGCACTCACATCAAGAAAATGAACAGCTGGTCATGGTGGCACACACCTTAAACCCCAGCACTCAGGAGGCACAGGCAAGTGGATCTCTGAGATTGAGGCCAGCCTGGTCTACATCGCCGGCTCCAGGCCAACTGGGGCTACAGAGAGACCATGTCTCAAAATACAAACAAGCAAGCAAAATGCCAGGCACAGTAGTGCACATCTGTAAGCCCTAGCACTGGGAAGCCATAGACAAGCAGACCCTAGAGCTCAGTGACCAGTCAGTTTAGTCAACTGGTGCAAAAGACCCTGTCTCAAAAACTAAGGTGGAGAAACAACTGAGGAGGACATTCAGTGTCAACCTCTAACCTATACACATATACACGCATGCACACCTTTAAATAAATCATTTAAATTTAAATACTGTTAGATGTGATATGTTTCTACTTATGCTAAAAAGCAAAATGCTCTTATTTGCTAGTTACATGAGTATCCAGGAGATAAAAATAAAAAGCACATGTCTGTAATTCACTTTAACATATCCCAGAAAAACAGTTGGCAGAGGGGTATACAGCAAGATTGGAAAATATTGGTAATTACTGAAAAACTGGTTGATTAGTCTCATTTTGTTATCATTTATATTTTTGTTGACGGGAGGGCAGATTTTATAGAAATTCTATCATTTGCACATAAATTTCTGTCCTAGCATACAATTCCACTCCCCTGAACTAATGCTCTGTGACCAGAGATAAAACTGCATGAGAGAAGCTCCCAAGTAGTACAGCTAATTAAGATCTCACTTACCCTGAGCTTGAAGAAGTTTAAGCGTAGCTTCAGCTCTGGCTCTGGCTTCTCTCTGGGATTTAGTTAAAAGTTTCCCTTCTTTTTTTAAGCGTTCTTTTCTTTCTTTCTCTTTTTGCTTTTTCCTTTCTCTTTTTTCTTGTTCTAATCGTTCCTATGCAAGAGTACATGTCGTATGAAAATTATATTAGCAAAATAAACTATAAAATTCAATGTAAACAACCAAAAGTTCAAAGCTTTTGAGAGGTACGCAAAGTATTATGTTTAGAGTTTTCAGATTAAAATATTTAAATGTAAAGCCTGGCATGGTGGTGCAAGCCTTTAATCCAGCACTCAGGAGGCAGAGGCAAGCCAATCTCTGTGAATTCCAGGTCAGCCTGAGATACATAGTGAGTTCCAGGCCAGCTGAGGTTTCAGAGAGTCCCTGTTGCAAAAAGAGCCCCCCCCTAAAAAGAAGGAAATATTTAAATATTATACATTATTATTAAGTAACATCAGAATACATTATTGGCAGTAAGACATATGTAACTAAGATTTTTTTCTGTACCTCTTTCAGCTTACTGTTTATATAAGAACAACAGTTTAACTGAATTGTTCATACAACCATGAATTTTTTTAGAAGTAGATTAGAGATATCTTACAGAGAACAGATTTCAAGTAAAACATAATCAATATTTGCAACTTCATGAAAACCATACCTCTTCTTTACGCTTGGCCTCTAGTTCTTCAAGTCGTTTTATGCGTTCCTCCTCTTCTCTCTTCTGTCTCTTCTCCTCCTCTTTAAGCTTAGCCAGAGCTTCTTGCATAGCTTTAACAGTGGCTTTGCTAGGTCCTTTTTTCTTCTCTTTCTCTTTTTCATCTTTTTCTGCTTTCTTTTTCTTCTTATCTTTTTTCTTTTTGTCTCCTTCATTGTCATCTACCAAAAATAAAGGCAAAGCACTTTTTAAAAAGTTGTTTTCTGTGGCAATGAGTAAACAAGAGCCAGAATTCAAGGACCATTATGGGCAAAGGCTTCTGCCACCAGTATACAAGGGCCATATACATCAAGGTATCATGAGCACCTGAATACCTAGAACAGTGTCCAGGTCTCACTGTCGGCCTGTTGGCCCATCTACAATGCTAGTGTTGGTCTCAGTAGTACTGAAGAAGGTGACAAATAGTAAAAAGGCAATATTGTTTTTCAGGGATCTCTTATTCTATGTAATAACAGATACATATCTGAAGATCTAAACAATAAAATTAACTAATTTCCATTTAAGTTCTATAGCCAGTTTCATTTCTGTTGGATGGAGGTTGATGAAAATGGTATGTACTACATGGGGGATAGTAAAACAGAATACAAAAAAGGTAATTATACTCCTAGAATTAAAATTTGCGATGCTACGGTGATAGCATTTCACCTCAAAGTCCAAACTAGAAAAATTTCAATGGCTAAAAATCTTATGCTAATTTTTTGACTAAACGTTCTCTAGTGCAAAGAAAAACTATCATTTATAAAAATATAAATCATTTAACCTTTAGATATTTACTCTAAGAAGAAGAAATCAGCTTGGATTTCAATCACCGTTCAATTTATTTCAATCACTGAAGAAAAAAAAAAAAAACCAAAGATGATGGGAGTGGCTAAGAAGACTCAATGAGTAAAGGTGACTGCTGCCAAACCTGTGACCTGAGTTTCATCCCTGGAACCTAGATCGTAGGACAGAATTCACTCCTGAAAGTTGTCCTCTGACCTCCACATGCACGTGGTATTACATGTACATACACAAACATAAAAAACCCACACAAATTTGATTAAAAAACATTTTTAAGGGGCTGGAGAGATGGCTCAGTGGTTAAGAACACTGGTTGTTCTTGCAGAAGACCTGGGTTTGAATCCCAGCACCCACATGGCAGCTAACAACTGTCTGTAACTCCAGTTCCAGGGGATCCGACAGCCTCTTCTGACCTCCTCGGGCATGGCATGACACGGGTGCACTTACCTATATGCAGGCAATACACGCATACACATTAAAAAAAATAAATAAAAATTTTAAAAAATGTTTTTAAAGAGAAACAATGAACACGGCATACTACTGCTTAAGTGATGTTAACTAATCTAAATCTATTAATTTTACTTTCTTATTTCACAAGTTAAACTGGGTTTTTACAGAGAGGAAAGAACTTATCTAACATGAATATTTAGAAGAAATTTTTTTCTTTGCTTTTTAAAAAAAATTTTTAATTTTATTTTATGTGTATGAATCTTATGTAAATGCACCTGTGTCATGCAATGCTCCCAGAGGACAGAAGAGGATGTCAGGTCTCCTGAACTGGAGTTATGGATGGTTGTTAGCTGTCACGTGGGTGCTGGGAATGGAACTCAGGTCCTCTTAACTGCTGAGCCATCTCTCCAGCCCCCAGAAAATTTTTCTTTAATAACTTAAATAGAATTTATTAGCAGCAAAATAGTATTCCTAATATAGTTTATAAAACTTCCAACGTATAGACAAATGGGCTGAAGAGACAGTTCAGTGGGTAAAGTGCTTGCCATTTGAACATGAGGAACTGAATTTAGAACCTCAGTACCCACATAAAAAGTCAGGCATGGGAGCACAATTTAACTTCAGTGGGAGGAAGGAAAAGAAAATAGATGGGATCCCTCGGATGGCCTCAAAAGTTAGAATGGAAAGTGACTGAATAGATACCTGAAGTCTACCTCTGGCCTACACATATTGCATGCACAGGACAAGTGCACCCACACACATGTGCACAGATTTATATTCCACCAATACCCTGCTAATAGACAGAAACGCCTAATGGATAAATAAACCACTTAAAAGATATTTTAGATTTGTTTGTTGAAAAACAGGGTCTTACTATGTTGTCCAGACTGGCCTTGAATTCCCAGGCTCAAGAAATTTTCCCACCTTAGTGGCTGGGACTACAGAAGCAAACACTGTTGTGCCCAGTTTTTTAGATGTAACTGTTTAAAGGCTTCTTACAACTGAATTCCTTTATAAGCAAGGACAAATCACAGAATAACAGCACAGCATAATGATTTCAATTTAGACTAGGCAAGAACCAACAGGGTTTTATACTTATTACCAACCTTCCACAGCTGTTGGAGTCTCTCCTTTCTCTTCAGAGATAGCCCCAGCATCAAGAGCCACTTTGGATTTTATAGCTTCCTCTTCAGATTTCTTCTGAGGGTCTCTTTGTTTACTCTGATCCTTTTTACCAGTTTCTAGCTCTTCTTTTTCTTTCAGCTTCCGTAATTTTGCCTTTTCTTCATCTCTCTTTTTTCTCTCACGCTCTTTCTTTTCTGCCTTCTTTTGGGCTACTGTCTTGATTTTGAAGGAGGCGTCATCATCTTCATTCCCACTCTCCGCATTAGGACCTGGCTTATTTTTCTGATTTTTTTTCTGTCCTTTTCTAGATTGCAAAAATTCACCTGATTCATCGCCACTTTCGCCTGAACAGTTTACTCTGGAACGCTCTTTACTTCTTTTACTGTTATCTTCATCCTCTTCTGAACCATCCAACTTTTTATTTGATTTTTGAGGTTTCCCTTTAGCTTTTTTAGAAAGTTTATTAAAATCATCATCATCATCACTCCCAGAATATATTTCTACTTTAGGTTTCACGGTCTTTTTTGGTTTTGAATCATTTTCTTCCAATTCTTCACTATCATTATCATCAAAACCTGCTTTTTTGCCTTTTTGTCCTTTCTTCTTTTTATCTTGTTTTGAGGCAGATTCTTCTTCGTTGTTTTCTGTAGGCTAAAAAGTTTCCATTGTTAGAAGTATTAACAGATTTTCATCTCTTAAAAACGACTGAGACCCCTCAGAGTCACATGCTTCACTAAGCAGGCATGTTTAAAAAACTTCAGTTTTTGTTTTGTTTTCATAAAAGTTAAAAGAAATCAATCACAGGGAATGGAGAGAGAGTTCAGCAGTTAAGCGCAGTGACTGCTCTTATGGAGGACTTCGGGTCAATCCCCAAGTACCCACATGGCAACTAACAACCATCCATAGTTCCAAATCCAGGGGAATCCAACGCCCTCTTCTGACTTCCGCAGGCACTGCACAACATGGGTGCACTTACACACATGCAGGCAATACACTTGTACACATACAATAAAAAAACAAATACTAAAAAAAAAAAAAAAATCAATCATTGGGCTGGAGAGGTGGCTCAGTGGCTAAGAGCACTGATGGCTCTTGCAGAGGATCTGGATTCAATTCCTGGCACCCACATGGTGGCTGACAACTGCCTGTAACTCCAGTTCCAGGGGATCCAGTGATTTCCTCCGACCCCCGCGGGCACTGCATGACAAGGGTGCACTTACACACATGCAGGTATTACACTCATACACATAAAATAAAAATAAAAGTGATAAATAAAATTTTTTAAAAAGTCAATCATACACCAGACACTAATTTAGGCCTGTTACACATCTCATATTCACCATGCATCTCAAAATCCAGGTGCTCTGAAACAAGAATGAAAAAAACACACAGAAAATTAAAGATGGAGATGGGAGGTATTATCTCCAAATGTACCAGTTTTATCAACAGGCAACACAGCATTAAACACCTTTAGAGTCCCACATACCACGTATTTGTATCTGTGAAAGGATTTTAAAGTCTGTTACTTTTTTCCTAGACACTGTTTTCCTGGTTGCATTTTTTACAGAAACCATGACAATATCTACTGTCACAAGTTCCCAATGCAGCTCCTCAAACCAGCACTTGGGAAGCAAGAACAGGAAAGAGGTATGGCAACAGCATTTCTTTCACCTTGACTGCAACAGTTTCTCTGTCAGCTTTGATGCCTTGGGCCTCCAAAGACAATTCTTCCAGTTCTTTCAGAATGTCATCTTCACTAGAAAAGGGACAAAATACATTTTGAAACACTGAAATAATTAGTTAAATCCAATACCCAAACTATTAAAATTTCAATGTATTTTAAACATACTCACTCAAAGTCCTGCTTCTTTTTCTCTTTTTTCTTTTTCCCCTTTGATTTCTGAGGTTCCTGTTCCTTGGCAGCACCAGCTCCCTCTATTTCTGCAGCCAAGACATCAATATTATCCTTGGCACTTAAAAAGAAGAAACAAATGAAAACCCAAATGTTACTCAAAAGCAAATTATTGCATTCACTTACATGGAGATTTTCTTACTATTTCAAATCTTTTCACGTATTAGCAGCACACTGAGAAAAACCATTCAGCAAGTTCTTTCATAATAACTTGAGTTATATAATTATCAAACTGCATTTTCTTTAATAGAGTTATATTAAAATCTGAAGGAGTTAAAATGAAGAACCCCCTTCCCACTCTAAAACGAAGAAACAAAAACAGCCTACATAGTCAAGAAAAGAAAATAACGACTTTGGTGTACCCGTGTCTGAATAGGCTTATTTTATAAAACGGAAAGTACAAAGCAAGTGCTATTCTTTGGCTATCAGTAACAACACCTAAATATTTGGATAATTATACATTTCTTACTTGAAACAGCAGAAATCAGAGCGCCAGGAGGAACTTTATAAAGACTAATTAGTCTATAATTTTACTAGCTGAGGAAACTGAAATGAACAATGATTTGAATGACTTGAGAAAAACATGACTATACTTTTAATCCTATATGAGTTAAGTATGTTCACCAAGTAAAAATCATTAAATCCCTCAAATCCAGGACCAAGCTACTTAGTCTTTCACATTTCTGGTTTCAATTCTGATTTCATTCTCTAATATTCTCATCTACCAATACTATTTGAAATAATCACACTAAATTCCAGTTAAAACCTAGAGAAATTCAAGGTCAGTCAGTCTGAGATGCATTAAGTAGAAAAAGTAGATTAAATCCACTTGAATGGCACAATAAGACATCAAAGGACTTATGGAACAAATGACCATGCTGTAGTGTTTAATTTGGTAAAGAGAATTGCTAAAGAATATTAAATTAACTTCTTCCTATGTAAATGAAAAGACTGTAACAACACACTGACAACATAGAATTTATCTTCAAGGTGCCTAGTAGGCAGAAAAGATAGTGAACTGGTAAATCAGGAAATAAAGGAATTTAATGCTTTTATAAATAGCTGAACAGAACTGAAATTGGTCCATTAGACACTTTGATACTGGACAGTTTGGAACAAATCTAAAATGGGAGAGTCAACAGGCTGGAGAGATGGTTCAGCAGTGAAGAACACTGACTTCTATTGCAGAGGACCAGGGTTTGGTTCCCAGCACCCACATAGTGGCTAACAACTGTTGGTAAGTCCAGTTCTGGGGACCCAACACCCTCTTCTGGCCTCTGTGGGTATTGCATTACATGTGATGCACTTACATATACACAGGCAGACATTCATACACACATAAAATTTAAATAAATAAGTAAATAAATAATAAAACGGACAAGTCAAATGTTTCCTAGTAAAGAAATGTGAAGCTGAGCATTACAGTAGTGACAAAAGTTAGCCAGGCAAAGAGGATGTACACAGCATGCAGGGTCTGGAGAGTCTGATTTCCTACTACCAGGAAGCAGGGAAATCAGTAAGGGAGTTTCTCTAAGAAACTGTGTAAGAATGTAATGGACACCTGGCTTGCACCAATGGTGAGCAAAATGAAGATCTGAGTCAGACAAATATAATAGAGATTGAATCAGCAGCACTTAAAACCAGATGAATACAGAAAGGAGTAGGGAAGAATCAAGGAGAACTTTCAGCTCACATTAGAGCATCAGAATCTGAGCCCAAACCAGCATCAACCAGGAGCATCCCTAAATGAATCTCTACTAATATTTCATACTACAACAATTTCTGAAAACTAAGAAGGAAGGTTGAAGGTTGGCACCTCACCTCCAAAAATATGCCAGCCCTCATGAAAACTCTACTTGCTCTGTCAAAGGAACTTAAGGAAACTTCTGTTTCATTCTAGTTCCAGAGTATTCATCAACAAACAGCCCTACAAAAGATTAATAGTTTTTAATACTTATCAAATATCAGGCATTGTGGTCACCAATAGCCACACATACTGGACATTCTCTTTTATTAAAATTTTATTTATTATTTTTATTTTATGTGTATGTGTGTATTGCCTGCATGTAGGTAAGTGCACCCGTGTCGTGCAATGCCTGTGGAGGTCAGAATAGGCTGCTGGATCCCCTGGAACTGGAGTTATGAACAGTTGTTAGCTGCCATGTGGGTGCTGGGATTCGAACCTGGGTCTTCTACAAGAACAACCAGTGTTCTTAACCACTGAGCCATCTCTCCAGCCCCCAGACATTCTCTCTTAAAATGCCTAACAATTTTATGAAGTAAACCTTAAACATGATAAGTAATTGGCAAAAGGCCACATGATTTGAAAGTATCCTACCAGGAACTCAAGCTCGAACTTGACTATATTGCCTTCCTAGAAAACAGGAAATTACACAAAATTCAAATATAGCTACATCTATTAGTACAATATGACTAAGTCTTAACTTGAATTGTTCCCAATGTCTTTTCAATATATGGTACGGATTGAACCCAATGGCATACAGTTAGTTACTAGGCAAGCACTCTACCACTGAGTTATACCTTCAGCCTGTTTTTATTTTTATTTTGAAGGCTTTGGACTCCCTATGCAGCTCAAGCTGGCCTCAAGCTTGTGATCCTCCTGTCAGCCTCCCAAACTAGCTAAGATTACAAGCATGCACCAGGCCAACGTATATATGGAATGGCAAACAATTTAGAATAGTCAACAGCATATTTAGGAAGAAAGTTGGACTGAGACTTAAAATATAGCTGTCAAACCAGCATGGCATTGGCAAGAGAAAACACACACAGGTCAACAAAAGCAGCACAGTCTAGAAATAAACTTACAAAAAAGGAAAAACGATTCAACATAAAAAGTATAGCCCTTTCAGCACAGAGTGCTAGTATATAAAAGAGGAAAACAAAACATCAAAACACAAACCTAAGGATGTTGAACACTTTTTGGGATGTTTCTTAGCCATCTTTTTTTTTTTTTTGGTATTTTTGAAGCAGGGTCTCCCTATAGCCCCAGCTGTCCTGGAACTCACTCAATGCAGACCAGGCTGGCCTTGAACTCACAGAGATCCGCCTGCCTTGCCTCCCAAGTGCTGGGACTACAGGCGTGCACCACCACGCCCGGCTTTTTCTTAGCCATCTTTATTTCTTCCTTTGACAACTCTCTATTAGATCTTTAGCCCATCTTTTAATTGGGTCATTTGGTTTCTTGATTGTTTTTTGAGTTCTTTATATATTCTGGATGTTAAACCTCTGTCAGATGTGTCACTGGTAAAGATTTTTTCCTATTCTGTGGGTTTTCTCTTCACTTTTTTGATTGTTTCTTTTGTTGTGCAGAAGCTTTTTAGTTTAACGAGGTCCCATTTATTGATTGCTAACAGTAACTCCTGAGCAACTTCTGTCTGATTTAGAAAATCCTTTCCTACACCTATATCCTGTAAGTTACTGTCAATATTTTCTTCTAATAGCTTCAGGGTTTCCAGTTTCACATTGAGGTCTTTGATCCATTTGGAGATGATTTTTGTGCAAGGTGAAAGAGAAGGATCTAGTTTCATTCTTCTACAGGTGGAGATCCAGTTTTGCCAGCACCATTTGTTGAACATGCTGGCATTCCTCCATTGTGTGTTCTTGGCACCTTGTCACATATCAGGTGGCTGAAATTGCATATACTCAGGTTTGGATCTCCTTGAAGGTGAGATGGGTTTCTTGCAGACAGCAAAGAGATGGATTTTGTTTCTTAGTCCATTTGCTTGGCCTGCGCCTTTTGACTGGGGAGTTCAGTCCATTGATATTTAAGGTTATTATTGAAAGGTGTGTATTGGTTGCCCATCATTTTGATGGCTGTTTGTGTTCTCTGTAATTTTGTGTTTCCTAGATTATAACTTTATTTTCTTTTGTTGCCCCAAGGTATAGTTGTTTCTCTCTCTGCTCTCTGTATTGCTTCAAGTAGTCTTTGAAGGGCTGGTTTTGTGGACATGTATTCTCGTGGAAGATTTTTCTTTCCCCCTCAACTATAATAGACATTTTTGCTGGTATAGTATTCTGGGCTGGCATCTACTGTCATGTAAAACTGGAAATACCTTGGTCCAGGCTCTTCTGGCTTTCATAGTTTGCACTGATAAGTCAGCTGTAATTCTGATGGGCATTTCTTTGTATGTGACTTGTTTTTCTTTTGCTGCTTTTGGTATTCTCTCTTTGTTCTGCACATTTTTACTACTTTTACTATATGTCACGGGGACTTTCTCTTTCTTTTCTTTTTTTTCGTTCTTTTTTAGACAGGGTCTCCCTGTAGCCCCAGCTGTCCTGGAATTCACTATGTAGACCAGGCTGGCCTTGAACTCACAGAGATACACCTGCCTCTGCCTCCCAAGTGCTGGGATTAAAGTCGTGCGCCGCCACGCCCGGCAAGGGGGGAGTTTCTTTTCTGATCCTATTTGGTGTTCTATGTGCTTCCTGTATTTCTATGGGGATATCTTTCCTTAATTTCAGGAAATTCTCTTCTACGATCCTGTTTAAGATCTGTTCAACACCATTAACCTGAAATTCTTCTCCTTCCTCTATTCCTATGATCCGTAGATTTGGTCTTTTCATGGTGTCCCACATCTCTTGTATATCCCATTCCTGTGTTTTTTAAAATTTTCCATACTCTTTGCTTGAGTGGTCCAATTCTTCAACTTTATCCTGCAATGTTGATATTCTGTTTTCCACTTCATTCATTCTAGAGGTGAGGCTTTCTCCTGTTGTTTCAAGTTGGCTTTATTGAGTTTTACACTTTCTTCTTCATTTCTGCCCGAGTTTTTTCAATGTTTCTATCTCTTTTGTGAATTCATTCAGAAGTTTATCCCTATCTTCTTTTAGCTCTTTGATTTGTTTGTTCGTGTGTTCTTTAAATTTGTTGAATTCCCTGATCATGTTTATGACGGTTCTTTTAAATTCAGTGTCCTGGGTTATCTCTAGGGGGTTCTCCTTGTAGAACTCTTCTACAGGATTGGTGAGCTTTGCTGGGGACATAGTATTTTGGCTTTCCATTTTAAATTCTTTCATTGTGGTTTTGGCATGTGACTTTCTTTTGTTGTTTATGATTCTGATGAGACTTAAGTTGAAGTATGCTTCTTTTGTATTATTGGGGTACTTAGATCCTTTCCTTATTGGTTATATGAAGCTGGTTGGTGCAGGGCAGGTTCTCTCAGGTTTATTTTGGAGGGAACTGATGGCTTCAGATCAGCTATTCTGGGGTACCCACAGAAGCCCAATTCAGGTTCCAGTCAGGTACACTCAGGCTTCCTTCACCACGTGGAGGCAGGATCCAGGCTCTTTCAGGCAGTCCTGTGTGTTGTCAACCCTATGCCAGAGTGAGGCCAGAGGGGAGCCAGAACTCGGCATTCTCTGGTGGTCTGCTGAGATCCCAGCCTTAGCCTACCAAAGCGAGATCTGCTCTGGTGCCTTGGGAGGGGCCTCACAAAATCCCAGGTAGGGGGATGGTATGGCGCAATTAGGGGAAGCTCACCACCAAGCAGAGGCAGGATTTGGGAGCTGTGAGGCTATCCCCTAGGTTCTCAGGCCCTCTGGTAGTTGGAGCCCAGAGGGAGGCCAGAACCCGGCACTCTCTGGCGGTCTGCTGAACTCTCAGAAGCTCCCCAGATGAAGGTCCGAACCCACCCTCTCAGCGACTATTATTTCTAAAATTACATACAGGCTTAACATAAACTCAATGAAAATCCCAGCAAGGTTTTTAGGACATAGCTAATACAGACAACTGTAAAATTCCTACATGATGGCAGAGGAACTAGAATAGCTATGAAAATAATTTTTTTAAAGAAACTCAAATAGGAGGTACCATTTTACCAGATTCCTAGACTTACAATGTAGCTAAGATAATCAAATAAAAAAAATCAGACTGGCACACTGATAAGGACAGAGCTCATTGTAACAAGAGAGAAACTAAAAGCAACCTCCAGAGAAGTATGGTTACCCAATATATACAAAGTATAAAAGCTATTTAACATAAAGCTAGCCTTTACAACAAATGAGCTTGTACAAATGGACATCCGTAAATCCAAAAGAAGAGCTTAAGTTCCAGTTCTTAGATAAGTAAAAACATTGTGAAATTGTGAGAAACATAAAACTTTTGGGGAAAATATAAAAACTTATGAAAACTAAAAACTTTAGTTTAAAAGGCTGTAAGAATGGAATGAAGAAGACAGGTTAGAGAGTAGGGAGGAAAGTATTTGCAAGGAACAGATCTGAAAAAGGGCTTAATTTTTAGAATATTTTAAAAGTCCTCAAACGTCAAAAAACAAAAATCCAAAAAATCCAATCAGAAAATGAGCAAAAGGCATGAAAGGACATTCTACCAAGGAGGATACAGAGATGGCAAATAAAGGGCATTCTACATTAGCCATTTGGGAAATGCAAATGAAAGCCCGTGGTTATCACTGTACATCAATCAGAAGGACCCTCCCACAGTGACAATATGCAGAGGAGCTGAAAGAACAGCATGGCCACTAGGAAAAAAAAGTCCATCCTTTTTTTTTTTTTTTCAGTTTTTTTTTTTTGGTCTTTTTGAGACAGGGGCTCCCCGTAGCCCCAGCTGGCCTGGAACTCACTATGTAGACCTGGCTAGCCTCAAACTCAAATTCACAGAGATCTGCCTGCCTCTGCCTCCTGAGTCCTAGGATTACAGGCGTGCACCACCATGCCCAGCCCTCCATCCATTTTTTAAAACACAAAAATGTACTTACCACACAACTCAGCAAATACACCCTTGTGTATTTATCCCTAAGTAATGAAAATTTATGTTTAAACAGAAAGTTGTAGACAAATTTATGGGCATTTCTATTCATAACAGTGAAAAAATGAAAACAATCCATGTGTCCTTTGTAACAACTCAAGATGGAACTTAAGAGAATCAGGATGAGTTGAAAGAAACCAACCTCCAAACTTACATACATGACTCCATTTGTACGTTTTTAAAGGACAAAATTATAGAAATATAAAAGAGATTGTGGTTACTTTAGATGTCACACTGGCAGGAGTGGGGTTATGAAGGAGGGAAGACTGGTGTTCTAACAAACAGAGAACATGACCAATCCCCTAGAGAAATGTTCTCTGTACCTTAACTGTGGTAATGGATATGCATATCTATACACGTGACAATAATGTATAGTACAGTAAACACGGGGGGGGGGATGTAAATGAAACTAAGCAAATCTGTTTATTATCAGTAGATTTAATCAATATTAACATCTCGGTCCAGACATTGCAATATAGTTTTGTAAGATGCAGAAACTGGATAAAAGATACAGATTTCTCTGTATTATTTCTTACACGTGTACTCCTTTAGATAGAGATAGACATTACTGACAAAATGAAAGACAAGACTGAGGAAATATTTGCAATATAAATACATGATGGAATGCCCCCCCAAAATTCCTGTAAGTGGCTATAAAAAAATAATGCAAGTGGGAAAACTTGAATAGATATAACCATTAAGATGTAAAAATGGGAGCAGGCATGGTAGGGCATGCCTTTAATCCCAGCACTTGGGAGGCAGGTGGATCTCTGAGTTCTAGGCCAGCCTGGTCTATATAGCCAGCTGAGTCCTAGGCCGGCTGGGGCTTCAGGGAGCCTGTCTCAATAAAATAAAATAAAATAAAATAAAATAAAGAAAAAATAGGAACATAAAATAAAATAAAAAGATGCAAAAATGGCATACATCAGACAAGATGGTATCACTAACAAGAAAGTATAATTTAAAACCACAATGACATATCCCTGCACAGCTACTAGAGTAAGGATAGTTGAGTACTGGTAATATCAAGCACTGAGAGAGAATATGGAAAAACTACAATTCTCATACATCCCTAGAGGAAATGCAAAAGTAGCCTAGCCAAATGCAGAGGAGACAGTTTGGCAGCTTCTGAAAGTTAAACACTACTTACCATGTGACCCAGCAATTCCCCTCCTAGGTATTCACCTGAGAAATGAAAACATACACCCACACAAAAACTTGTACTCAAATGTTCATAACCATTTTACAGAAAATAAAAGGGTAGAAGTAATGATGAATGCAATAACACAGATGAATCACAAAGGCATTATACTCGGTGAAACCAAGACACGCAATAAAGATTACAAGTATCATTCTACTTATATGAATTTCTAGGAAGAACTCTAATGACAAAAAAACTGGAGTTGTAGCTCAGTGGTAAGAGTACCCGCCTATCTAATTTGTGAGGCCCTGGGGTTGATTCCTAGAATTTGATGGGAGATGGAAAACAGAAACTACAGCGACTCTTAGGCAAAGCCTTTCATAGGGAGAAAGTATCACACACCTAAGAAAATGTTCTGGGATAACAGAAATACTCTATTCTACTTACAAGTGTGTATTCTTTATTTTGGGAGACTGTGTCTCAAAAGAACTACCCCTCTCTGTATACATTCGGTTTTAAGTGCTACTGATTGGATCCCTTTTGTATTTGTCTGACTCAGATCTTCGTTTTGCTCAGTGTTGGGATGCTTGTTTAACATGTGTGATGCCACCAATCCCTAACCCCCAAATAACAGTAGTAATAATAATACTGCAATTAAGACATGTACCTCATTTGGAGACCAGTATAAAGTCTTTTAAAGACACACATACAAAAAAAATGGGGCTGGAGAGATGGCTTAGAGGTTAAGAATACTGACTACTTTTTGCAGAAGACCCAGGTTCGAATCCTAGCACCCACGAGGCAGCTAACAACTGTCCAAAACTCCAGTTCCAGGGGATCCAACGGCCTTTTCTGTCCTCCATGGGCATTGTACAACATGGGTGCACTTACCTACATGCAGGCAATACACACATACACATAAAATAAAAAATAAATAAATAAAGTATTTTTTAAAATGTTCACTGCAAAGTAGTAAAAGCAAAACTAATCGCAAATACAAGTCTCTTCTGAACTTCAAACTTGGTAAATTTCATTTAATGATGGGCATTTTATATCGAAAAGTTGTCTAACAAATGTAAAGTTAGACAAGAAAAAGGAAATCAAATTTCTTTATAAATTATACCCAATTAATTCAAGCCCCTAAGATTTCTAAGATTCTCTCGGATCAGTCCTTCTTCTCCCGTGCTGCTTTACCCACTGCAGAGATTTTAAAACCTGGCTCAAAAGTCAAGCATGGTGACGCCCACCAGCATTAGGCAGGTAAGGACAAAAGATATGAGGTCAAGACTAGAATAGGCAACACAGTAAGACCCTGACTCCAAAAACACCCAAACAATAATGTTCAAAATTTCTCTGATACTCTAAGGTGATGGTCTCTAAGGTGAAGGTTTAGTGATTGCCTAGGCCTTAAAGCATCAGTTTCTACTTTCTGTCTCTTGGGATGCTCACCACTAATGTGCATGCAGGTTCCAGCAGACAAGTCCGGTGGAGATCCCAAAGGGCAGCTACCATCAACCATGAGACAAGGTGAAAATATGAGTGAAGGAGGCTTTAAGATGATTCCATTACAGCCACTGTGACTGTAACTACAGAAGATGGCAAGAAAACCAACCTAGGCTTAGTCCAGGCCCAGGACTATGAAAATAATGATTTAAGGCACTAAATTTGAGGTGATTTATTATGCCGCAATAGTAACTGAAGCATTCCCATATTTCTTCCTATTCCAAACCTGAGATGGTAAGTATGCCCATAGAAGGAAACAAAATCTAGACTATTCTTTCCTCTCTACTCACCTCCAAGTTGACAGACAAAAACTCCAAAATCCCAAAGTACTGATGGAAGACAAGGCCATACATAACCTGCTGCAGCCTCTTTTCACTCTGGTTCCTGTTCCTTCCTCCCCTAAATATACTTTTAGCTAGCAATAATTGAGAGGAAAAGCAGAAGGTGAAAGTCTACTACTCTTAAACTCAGTGGTACCAGTATCAAACACAGGGGAATCTAGCCCTTTTGGTGTCTCCCTGTACAACTTAATTTTCTTACTCTTAATCATGAACAGTTACACATACAAACAGGACCTGAACAAAAAGCTCAGCAGTCACTGCTCCTCACTAGCTCCCAATGCTTACAACTACCAATTCCAACTGCTCTCATTCCCCAAATCCCTTCAATGAACTGTCTCCAGTACCATAATCCATCAGAAATTGAGATATTTATGTCTCAAAAAAGAAAGTCTTCCCTACTTACAACATCATTATGAAGTCTTAATGCCTTGAAAGTCATGGGAAACTCTATCACTATTAAAATAGTCAATA
Organism: Nannospalax galili; assembly: GCF_000622305.1. Taxonomy (NCBI): domain Eukaryota; kingdom Metazoa; phylum Chordata; class Mammalia; order Rodentia; family Spalacidae; genus Nannospalax; species Nannospalax galili. The sequence continues at coordinate 1,145,275 of NW_008348662.1, read as the reverse complement.
CAGAGAAGAGGATGTATCATCTTATTACCTCCACAAAACTGAAACTAATCTTACATATTGTGTCTCTGTGTGTATGCCACGTGTGTGGGCACCTATGGAAGCCAGAAGGGGGCACTGGCGGTTGTAAGAAACCTGATGTGGATGCCTGGAACTGAACTCAGGTCCCCTGGAAGAGCAGGAAGTGTTCATACCACTGAGCCCCATATCTGATACATTAAAGAGAATACAAGAGGAAGCACAAGCATCATCTTATAGACTCAGTAACATAAATGATCTATGGTCCTATATATTACAGATTTCAATGTGTTTAACTATATAACTTGATCTTCTAGCACAACTTTATAAACTGGAGGCATGGTCATAATGATTCAGCAGCCTGTAAGTTCTCTCCAGGAACTTTGGATTTGCACTACTTGTTTGTTTTAAATTTTAGTCTGACAATAAAAATTAAAGATGAATATGCCACAGACTATATGGTTTCCCAACCTACCAAAATGTACTGTCATAAACATCTATAAGGGTTTGTTTAAAACAAAAAACAGAAACAATTCCATTAAATTGTTTCAGGCTGACCAAAACAAATAAACAAACAACAAACAAACAAACAAAACAAAACCATTAAACCCAATACATGCACCTACAGTCCAGCTACTCTTAGGAGTCAGGGAGACAGCTTGAGCCCAGGAGTTTAGGAACAACTGAGGCAGCATAACTACTGAAAGTATATTACTAGAAGCAATAGCATAAATGTCACCTTGTCAAAATCTTTGGCTCCATTCAGATTCACTAAATGAAAATGTCTATTTTCTATCTCCAAATGAAAAAAGTTTGAGAACTTAGATTCAATAAAGCAATGTCATCCTCCACAGCAATACTGCAAATCTAAACTTCATAAAATCTTGCAAATTAACAATTTAAACAATACTTTGAGGCTAGATATGGTCATACACACCCTTAGCTCCAAATACCCAAAAGACTAAGCAGGAGGTACTTGATCCCAAGATTACAATTCTGGCCTGGGTAACAGCAAGACTTTGTCTTTAAAAAAAAAAAAAGTAATAAATAAGATGCATATTATACTCTGAAATCATTGATCACATGTTAGGTGCTCATTTAAAAGTAAACTCAGTATTTGTAGTTTGCACCAGGGAATCTGGGCCTTAATCACTACTAATCACTACTTAATCACTACTTAATCACTACTCTCACCTAATTTACCTTATACAATGTCTAGTATAACCAAATAAATCTTAGTAAAAAACATGATGTAAACAACTACTCTGCTGAGAGGATGCTTCTAAATAACCAACTTGCCAAACACTACCATGATTAGGAGGGCCAGGCTGAAGCTGTGAACAAAACTATTGGTAATATAGCAACTGAAAATTTTAGACACTGTTTATTATCATCCTTTGGTACTCAAGAGACTTAAAAACACACAGCATACCCCGTCTCTTCCAATTTAGCATGTGCTCACTCATGACGGCAAAATTTAATTGCAAGTGATTTTCAAGATACATAACAACTGTAAAATACAAATTTGAAATCAAGGATGGTATTCCTGTGCTTAACCTAAACTCTATAGCATCTATGCATATATGCCTATTTGCTATATTAAAATGTGTGCCCCCCCCCCACTTCTCTAGTTTAGGAGCAAGGTCAGGGACCAGATACCATGGTATCACTGCAGTCTGTCTGGGTGTGTCTGGGTGTAAGGGTGTTGCTGGCCTAGCTCCCACACACCTGCAGGTGCTTGAGAGAGGGAGGGAGAGAGGGAGGGAAGGAAGAAGGGAGGGAGGGAGGGAGGGAGGGAGGGAGGAGAAATTCAAAGAGCCAAATAAAGGTGAAGACTTTGAAAAAATGGTACTCTAGTCCAGCATGGGATGAAGTAATATGGCAAGTCTAAGATGTCCTTATACTTGAGATGAGGGTGATCATACATCTTATCCCTTTGTGACAGCTAATCTTGGTTGTCAACTTGTCACACCTGGGAAGAGGGAACCTCAACTGAAGAACTGCCTCCATCAGACTGCCCAGGCGGCATGTCTGTGGGACATTTTCTTGGTTGCTAATTGATGAAGAAGGGCCCACTTGAGAAGGTATCATCCCTAAGACAGGTATACCACAGCTGTGTAAGAAAGGTAGCTGGACATGAACTACACAAAAAGCCAGTAAATACCATTCCTCCAAGCTTTCTGCTTCAAGCTCCTGCCTTGAGTTTCTGCCTTGGCTTCCCTCAATGACAAACTGTAATCTGTAAGATGAAATAAACCCTTTCCTCCCCAAGTTGCTTTTGATCCTGGGGCTTATCACAGCAACACAAAAGTATGGGGAGAGGAAGAAGTGGGCAGAATCATATCAACATTTGATAGTGGGGGTTTTTTTTCTTTCTTTCTGAGACACTTTTACTTTCGTATGTGTTTTAAAATTTTCATTTAAAAAGTCAGGTAATAGAGACCAAAGGAATAAAACAAAAGTCTAGAAATAAACTCTAGATACCTAGCCACCTAATGGCCAAGGTGTCAAAGCCATTCAACTGGGAGTCTCTTCAACCAGCATTATCAGATATCCAATAACAAAGAATGCAAATATGCCTCCTCAACATAAACAACATAAAACATCTAAATGTACAGAGTAAGGCAATAAAAAATAAACATTTTTAGATGTAATCCCAAGCACAAGCAAAAAAGAAAAAGCAAATACAACTTGAACAAAATTCTAAGCTTTTGTGGCTAAGAACATATCACACATGTTAAAGAATGGGAGAAAATACTTGCAAATGATGTATCTGACTGTATTATCCAAAATATATTAAGAATTCTCATAACTGGATAATAAAAAGACAACCTAGTAAGAACTGGGTAAAGTTCTCACATAGACTTTTGTCCACAGAAGATCTAAAATGCCCAGGGAGAATATGAAGTGACATTTATTTACATTGTTAGTAACTGCAAAATTGCCAATCAAAGAAACTGAGGCAAGAGTACCTTGAGTTCTAAGGCCTCTTGAGCTACACCCTGTCTCAAACAAAAACCACAGCAATCAACCAAACAACTATGACAAACCCAGGACAGAGTTTCTGAAAAAAGAAGAGAGAAAACAGGATTTGGACAAGGATGTTAAGAAACTAGAACTTTCACACATTGTTGGTAGGAATGTAAAATGGTACAGCTGCTTAGAAATGACAGGAGAAAGCCTCACCAATAGGATGAATGAAATGGAAAACAGAGTATCAAGACTGGAAGATGAAGTGGATGAACTAGACAACTCAAGCAAAGATCATGAAAAATTTAAGAAATCACAAGAATGGAATATGCAGGAATTGTGTGACACCATAAAAAGACCAAACTTACGAATCATAGGCATACGGGAAGGAGAAGAATCCCAAGATAATGGCATGGACCAGATCGTCAACAGAATTGTGGAAGAAAATTTCCCAAAATTAAAGAAAAACATGCCCATACAAATACAAGAAGCATACAGAACACCAAACAGACAGGACCAGAAAAGAAACTCTCCACGGCACATCATAGTAAAAACACTAAATGTACAAAACAAAGAGACAATGCTGAAAGCTGCAAAAGAAAAACAAGTCACATATAAAGAAAAACCCCCCATTAGGATTACAGCCCATTTATATGATTTATGACGTTTATTGCTTCATGTATATTGAACCATCTGCATCTCTGGGATAAAGCCGACTTGATCATGGTGGATGATCTTTT
>NW_008348662.1:1140373-1141386 GCF_000622305.1 Nannospalax galili | reverse complement strand
AAAAATATAAACAGAAATAAAAATGACAGGATTCAATACTCATCTTTCATTAATAACTTTAAATATTAATGGACTGAACTACCAGTCAAAAGACACAGACTATGTGAATAGATTAAGAAACAAAACTCATCTTTTTGTTGTCTGCAAGAAACTCATCTCACTTTCAAGGACAGACACTATCTTAAAGTGAGAGGATGGAAAAGAATATACGAAGCAAATGGTACTAAGAAAAAAAAAGGTGTTGCAATTCTAATATCTGACAACACAGACATCAAACTAAAACTAACCAGAAGAGGGCTGGAGAGATGGCTCAGTGGTTAAGAATACTCACTGTTCTTTCAGAAGACGTGGGTTCTAATCCTACCATGCCCATGGCAGTTAACAACTACAAGACTTAAAGACCCAGATTAATCCAAACTCTTTAGTACTGGGGGACTTCAAAACCCTCATTTTCTCCATTAGATAGGTCAACATGACAGAGAATTAACAGAGAGACAGCTGAATTAAACAATACCATACATCAAATGGGCCTGTCAGACATCGACCAAATATTCCACCCAAGCACCAAAGAATATATTTTCTATTCAGCGCCCCACGGAACTTTCTCAAAATTGACCATATACTGGGGCACAAAACAAACCTTAACAAATATAAAGAGACTGAAGTAATTCCATGCATTCTATCAGACCACAATGCAATAAAGCTTAAAACGAACACCGGAAGAAACCCTAGTAACTACATGAACACATGCAGATTAAACATCACACTCCTGAATGATGAATGGGTCAAAACAGAAATTAAGAAAGAAATAAAAAGTATTCCTGAAACTAAACGAAAAGGGCAATACAACACAACAAAACTCTGGGACACGCTGAAAGCTGTCCTTGGAGGGAAGTTTATAGCTTTATGTGCCTACATCAAAAAATTGGAAAGAACACAAATAAATGACTTAACACTGCAACTCAAGACACTTGAAAAGCAACAACAAATGAAACACAAACCCATTCATCATT
>NW_008348662.1:1139907-1140260 GCF_000622305.1 Nannospalax galili | reverse complement strand
GCTAGTTCTTTGAAAAGATAAACAAGATTGATAGACCGCTAGCCCAGTTAACCAAAAGAAAGAAAGAAAACCTCCAAATCAACAAAATCAGAGATGAAAGGGGAAACATCCCAACAGACCATTATAAGGGACTACTTTGGGGACCAGAAAGATACAGACCATTATAAGGGACTACTTTGAAAACCTATATGCTACTAAATTTGAAAACCTAACAGAAATGGACGGATATCTAAAGGCATGGGAACCACCAAAACTAAACCAAGAAGAGATTAACAGCTTAAATGGACCCATAACACAAGAAGAAATTGAAACAGTAATACAAAACCTCCCGACTAAAAAAAGCCCAGGACCGT
>NW_008348662.1:1131225-1139160 GCF_000622305.1 Nannospalax galili | reverse complement strand
CTCAGAAATAACCAGGACTAAACCTAACCAAAGTCATTAAAGTTCTCTACAATGAACATTTTAAATCTTTGAACAAATAGATTGAAGAAGAGATGGAAATAACATCTATGCTCATGGATTGGAAGAATTCATATTGTGAAAATGACCATCCTACCAAAAGCCATTCATATATTCAATGCAATGTCAATCAAAATCCCCACAACATTTTTCACAGAATTGGAAAAAAACATCCTAAGATTCATATGGACGCACAAAAGACCTCGGATAGCCAAAGCAACCCTGAACGTTAAGAGCAATACCAGGGGGATTACTATACCAGATTTGAAGCTGTATTACAGAGCTATGGTCATAAAAACAACATGGTACCAGCACAAAAATAGACCCATAGATCAATGGAATAAAACTGAAGACCCAAATATGAGTAAATGCAATTTCAGTCACCTGATATTTGACAAAGGGGCCAAGAATATTCACTGGAAGAAAGACAGCATGTTCAGCCAACGGTGCTGGCAAAACTGGCTCTCCACCTGTAGAAGAATGAAACTAAACACCTGTCTTTCACCTTGCACAAAAGTCAATTCCAAAAGGATCAAAGACCTCAATGTAAAGCCTGAAACTCTGAAACTGTTAGAAGAAAACATTGGAAAAAACCTATAGGTGTAGGAAAGGATTTTTTAAACTGGACATCAATATTGACAACTGACTGCTGCTAGATAAGGAACAGCTGACCTTCCTAAAACAAAGACCTCTAGACAGGCTGACTAGATTCACCAGATGGACAAGTAGTGGGGAATGGCTGGGGATGCCGACAACACAGCAAAGAGTAGCAGGGATATCAGAGAGGAGGGCTCTAGTTGGGGGAGGGAGGCTATGGGAGGGTGCCATCTGGGAAGTGGGTGTGCAGTTGAATAGATGGTTTGGGATGTTCTGTGTGATACACCCACACACACACAAAATCAACAAATTTTTAAAAATGTATTATGTTTGAGGAGGAAGCATGGAAATTTACATCATGCTAATCAGTAGAGGTGATAAATGTTACCACTGAAATTTACCCAATGACTTTATAGACATACACAGGTGCCAAGGATCTGAATGCAACCTATTATGACTAGTAATAATCAGATACATACACATTAGAGATGCATGCACCAACATCTCAGTGTTAGTAGCAAAAACAATGAGTCTTTCTGCAAGGAACAACAAGCACTGGGGAATGGCTGGGGGTGCCGACAACACAGTGGACAGTAACAGGGATGACAGAGTGTACGGGCTCCAGTGTGTGGGAGGGGGGAGGCTATGGGAGGGTGCCATTTGGGAAGTGGGTATATAGATGAATAAGACTGTGTGGGATGTTCTGTATGATATACACACAGAAAAATCAACAATTTCTTTAAAAAGACGTATTTGAGGGGGAAGCATAAAAAGTTACATCATATTAAATAGTAGAGGTGATAAACATTACCAGTGAAATCTACCTGATGACTTTATAACCATACTCAGGTACTAAGGATCCGAGTGGAACCGACTATGATTAGTAATAATCAGATACATAGAGATTAAAGACACACATGCAAACATGTAGGTGTTAGTAGCATTAAAAATCTAGGAAACAGCATATCTTAAAATGAAATGGAGATCTTCTTTAAAGGGTAAAAACTCATTCAATTTTATGTCTTACAGGGTTTATACTGAGTTCAATATTGTATAACTGTATTAATTCAACTGTGAACCTAAAAATTTACAGCCAATTCTGAAAAAGATGCATCTTAGCTCAGAAAGTTGTTATTGAATATGTCAATGCTGTTGTAATGAAATGCTTCTTCTAAGTATGTGGTTATTAAATTAAACATTGGACTGCCACTTTTGACTCAATTTCTATAGGCTAAGAAGGTAGCAGAGTTCCCAGTGTTTATTTACAACTTTGGGTGCTAAAAGACTAAGAGTAAATTATTTTATGTAATTATTTTTGCACTACAGCAAAGCCATAAAAGAACAAGAGAAAATTCATCTATACATGCCTATTTTTTCTCGGTTGAGTCCTGACAATGCCTTCCAGGTAACATCCAACCTTAACAAAAGGTCACTAACCTAGAGTGGGAGGATTATAAAATAGAACTAAAATACTGGACAAGACCTAATGTCTTGGGACTGGAAAGATGGCTCAGCAATTGAGAGCACTGGCTGCTCTTATGAAGGATGGGGGTTTGGATTCAAGCACCACATGGCTGAACAACCCATCTGTAACTCTAGTTCCAGGGGATCAGATGCCCTCTTCTGACCTCCACATGCATTCCATGACATGAGTGTACTTACATACAAGGAGGCATTACACTCAAACACATAATATATATATATGTATATATATTATCTTTTTGAGACAGGTTCTCCCTGTAGCCCCAGCTATCCTGGAACTCACTATGTAGACCAGGCTAAGACCTATTGTCTTCAACATATGGTGTCAGCCTTGGTTTCCCATATATAAGGTAAAAACAAACAAAACACCCAAACGAAAGCAGCAGCACAGAGAAAATGTCTTACCAGGTTAAAAAAAAAAAAAAAAAAAAAAAAAAAAAAAAAAAAAAGAAGAAGAAAGCATGTTCAAAAGTGGCATGAATAGAAAGCAAGATGACAGAACCAAGTTCAAATACAGTCCTGTTGTCCCTAATGATAGGAGATAGTGTGAGAAATGCATTGGGTAATTATGTGAATTCAGGCATCATATTATAAAACTTGGATAATATAGCCTACTACACACCTAGACTACATGGTACGGTACTTATCCATATATGTACAGTCTACTGCTCCTAGGGTCACAATCATCAAAACAATGTAAGAGAAAAATGATGCAATTGAGAGATGGACTATTGACTGTATCAAACTGCTACCAGTGTAATACGGCATACTATTTTGGAGTAAATTCTTTCTATAAGTAGAAAGAGTATGCTCTAAAATAATAAAGTATGCAGTAAAGGCATAAGCCAGTAACAGACATAAATCATCCAATATTATATACTACACATAATTGTACATACTATACTTCTATGTGACTGGCAGCACTATAGGTTTACTTACAACAGTGACCTCACAAACACAGGAATTTGCACTACACTATGATCTTATAAAGGCTAAAACTCCTTAAGGCAAAACTTTTCCATTCCATTGCCATTTTTTTTTTTAATGTGTACATGTGTATAGCCTGCATGTAGGTAACTGCACCCGTGTCATGCAATGCCCCGGAGGTCAGAAGAGGCTGTCGGATCCCCTGGGACTGGAGTTACAAACAGTTGTTAGCTACCATGTGGGTGCTGGGATTTGAACGCAGGTCTTCTGCAAGAACAACCAGTGTTCTTAACTGCTGAGCCATCTCTCCAGCCCCTCCATTGCACTCTTAAAGGACCACAACTGGATATGCAGTACGTTGTTGGCCAAAATGCAGCAGGAGGGCACATGACTGTGTATCATTAATCACAAGCAACGTGAAGTAACTTTAAATGCTTTAAAAATATCAATTGTTATCCAGATGTGGTAGTGCACATCTGTAATCCTAATACCCAGGAGGCTGAAGCAAGAGGACTGATGCAAATTAGAGGTCAGCTTGAGTTAGAGGGAATACTGGCCAGCCCTACATAGTAAAATCCTGTCTTAAAGAAGCAAACAAGCCAAGTAGTGACCCACCATTGAACCTGAGGGATCTTTATGAGACTAATGTCAGCCTGGTCTACACAGAGTACCAGGCCAGTTGGGGCTACAGGGAGACCCAAGCTCAAAAAAACAACAAAAAAGCAAACAACAGCAACAAAAGATATACAATGTTAAAATGGTTTTTTAAATCCAACTTCATGCTATTTACCAAATAAGAGACCTAAACCAACTATATAAAGATTCAAAGTAAAAAGATGGGTTCCTCAATAAAATAGCAACAACCACATTTTATCAACTATGACTAATCAGGATTTATTTATCCCATGATTGCAAGGCTGATTTACCATACAAAAATCAATTAGTCATAATCTACCATATACATAAAAGACAAAAACCACATGAAACTTTTGGTTACAAGGGGTACTATCAAGAAAATAAATAGGGATGGGGTATAGCTTTTACCAGGGATGGTAAAAACCCTTGCCTGGCATGGATTGGGTCCTGGCCGTTCAATAGCCATCACCCCCAAAATGGAGTAAGGGATAGTTCTTACATCTACTTCTACCTTACATCCAGATTCTCAAAATAGTTAAAGCATTGGTCTGCATTTACTGTGTTCATTATTAAATTATACAAATACCATGATTACTGCTAAAGCCAATTATCAAGTTACATTTAGCATAATTTCAATAAATGTTGCTTAATAAAATCCAGTATTTTTTTAAACTATGATTTCTCAACAGATCCAATCTGTCATAAGGCACAAGTTAGGTCATTTGTATGTAACTAAATAAAATACTTCAGGGGCTAGAGAGATGCGTCAGCAGCTGAAGAGTCTGCTGCTTTTGCAGAGGACCAGTATTTGATTTCCAGCACCCATGCCAGGTGGCTCGCAATTGCCTGAAACAGGTCCTGGGGATATGATGCTCTCTTCTGGCCTCCAGCACCTGGGAGGCAAAGGCTGGCTCAAGGCCTACAGGTTGAGAAAGGGAGGGAGGGAGGGAGGAGGAGGAAGGAGGGGAAGGGAGAGAGGTCTAGCCAAGAGAACTCTTAAGATTATGCATGTTTTTTTCCATTTTATCCCCATCTATAAAAATATCAATTGTGCCGGGTGTGGTGGCGCATGCCTTTAATCCCAGCACTTGGGAGGCAGAGACAGGCAGATCTTTGTGAGTTCAAGGCCAGCCTGGTCTACATAGTGAGTTCGGGTCAGCTGGGACTACAGGTTCTCCCTCTAGAGCGCTGGGATTAAAGGTGAGCCAGACCACACCTGGCTCAAATACAAGTTTTTAAAAGCATTTTAAATATATGTAAGTGAGAAATAAATTGCTTTGCTGAATCTAGATTATCTCAACTACAGGTTAAGAAGTCTCCTTCCTTATCCAAAATTCTAGGGACCAGAAATATTTTCGATTTCTTTTTCAGATTTTAGAATATTTGGATACACACAATGAGAGATTCTGGGGATAAGAGCCGAGTCTAAATGCTAAATTCATTTATGCTTCATATATTAAACACACTCGTGAAGGTAACTTCTACACTCTTTTGGGTACACCTGCATTTTGATGATAACCCATCATGAGATCAGGTGTGGAATTTTCCACTTGGCTCTTCATGATGGCACTCAAAACTTTTTGGATGTTAAGTACTTGGGATTCCCTTTTTTCAATTAAGGATGCTCAACCTGTATTTTTCAACTTGAACTGTTTCTTTTCAGGGAGGGCTTATATTAATAGTGCCCACTATAACCACAAATCCTTTTGGAGCATGTTCCTTAAATAAATTATTATTATTACTATTATTACTATTATTGGTCTTTTTGTAGCTGCAGTTGGCCTGGATTCGCTATGGAGACCAAGCTGGCCTCAAACTCACAGAGATCCGCCTGTCTCTGTCTCCCAAGTGCTGTGAGATTAAAGGCATGTGGCACCACACCTGGCTTAAATTACATTTTTTTTTTAAAAAAAATTTTTATTTTTCATTATGCGTCTATGGGGGGGGTGCGGTGCACATGTGAGTGCAGTGCCCACCAAGGCCAGAAGACATTGGAGCTACAGGTGGTTGTGAGCCACCTAATGTGGGAACTGGGAACTGAACTTGAGTCCTCCACAAAAGCAGGTATACATTCTTAACCACTGAACCATCTTCTCCAGGCCCACAAATAACATTTTCTATCACAGGGTTCCTGCTAAACTGATTATACCTGCCTAGCACTAGGCAATCATCTAAGGTTAGACACTGATAGGCAGAACACCAACAAAAGGAGGAATCTGTCAGTAATTACAGAGCATCATCTGTAGTTAAGAGCAAAAAATGGTGAAGTCACTACACAGGCTTTTCTCAAACATCAACTTTCCTGCAAGTAATCCTGATTTTCATCATAAGTGGGTGCAGAATAAAAAGGGAAAAAAGTATCTTCTTTCCTTCTGTTTGGGAGGGGGTTGCATCTGGGAGTTTTGGGGAGATTGTTGTTTGGATTTCATTAGTTAAGGTAACATTCAAAATTTCTTATAACCTGAAAAGTCTACAACACTTAGCTATTACCTTTAAGTAGATTCTTTAAAAATAACCGGGGGCTGGAGAGATGGCTCAGAAGTTAAGAGCACTGACTGTTCTTGCAGAGGACCTGGGTTCGATTCCCAGCACCCACATGGCTGCTAACAATGCTCTGTAATTCCAGTTCCGAGGATCCAATGCCCTCTTTTGACCTCCTTGGACACTGCAACATACATACAGGCAATACACTCATACACATAAAATAAATGAAAAAAAAAAAAAAGGAATGAAGAACTGATGTGAATAGAAAACAAAAACACACACCAGAATATCTGGATCCTTCCCATCCCCATACATTTTCAATGAGACATCCACTGCACTGAATACACATAGCAGCGCATGACTAGAGCATGAGCGATCCTATAATGTTTCAGTATACAAAGTAGACAACCAGGAAGGTTATGGGAATAAACTAAAATACTGTCCCATTTTTAAATTTCATCTGCGAATACAGAATCCTACTTTTTACCTCATGTTTCCTCCGTCAATGAAAAAGAGGCAAAGAAACTTGACAAACATCCTATGGGAAATCTCATTCTGGGAATTATACAAACTAAAATAGAGTTCTAGAACTTGGTCTGTAAATGAAGTTCAAGAATTCAAAAACAGATAAAAATATTGCAAATGTCTCAGTTGCTGATATACTATAACACATGCTATACATGTAAAATTGGATAAATAATAAGGACTAACCATAAGGCCATGGATAAAGACAATAACTATTTTATGTTCTTTCCAAGAACTACAAAGTAGCTTCCTGCCTGCCTTATCTGGGTGACTACCAAGCAGCTGCTCACTTCTCACCCAAACTTCTACCTGGGTAGAAACATGCTGTCTTCTGAGAGTATGGGCTGGAGTAACAGAAAAGCTTTAAACTGGGGCTTTCTATACAAGAGAGTATGTCCAGATAGATCTCACTTTATACAAAGAGCACTAACTCCAAAAATGGGACTTTTTCTTTCTAGACTTTTTTCCTAGTCTGTGTTCTAATTTCTTTTAAAAAATATTCAAAATATCCTTTAAGGGCTCCTACTTAAGGATACAAAAAAGAAAAAGCCAACAAATTCACAAAGTTGTGGAACATCCCTTCCCCCATCCCTAATCTCCACATGGACCACCAGTTTTTAAAGTCAGGCAACTCTGGTCAAACGGGCCTTCGGCAAAGTACCAGGATTTCTTAGGACAAATTGAAAGGTACCCAAGTGAAGAAATTAACCAAGCAATAGAACACACACACATAAACTAAAAACTGGTGGAGAAAATAAATGTTTTAAAGTCGCATTGTTAGCACTCTCCCTTCAAAAATGAAATACAGATCACTTGGGAGGGAAGGAAAAGGCAGTGCCATGCTACCAAACTAATCATTTAATAACGGGCTCTAGTGTCCCCAATTTAAACATCATCTAGGAAAACCTTTTATGAATCAATTTTCACTAAAATTATAGACAAAAATTAAAGTCTCCCCTCCCAGCAGCTTTTTTCCATTGTTAAAGAGCCTGGACAGTTAAAAAAAGAAATAAGTATGTTTTGTTGTTGTTGTTGTTAAATCAAAACTTCTGTAATCCTGAATCAAACAAATTGAAAATAATTTTTTCCCTTAAGACAATCAAGAGGTCCTGGTAGTCCATTACTGTAATCTCAGAGCTTAAGAAGTAGAGGCAGAAACAGGAGTTCAAGGTCACTCTTGGCTACATAGAGGATTCCAGGTCAGCCTATGTGACCCTGATACATAAT
>NW_008348662.1:1105227-1131173 GCF_000622305.1 Nannospalax galili | reverse complement strand
GAATGAGAATGAATCAGGGAAATGTAAGAAACTGGTACTATTAGTTAGGCTTAATGATGACTCTGTGGCTGGTCTGTGTTGCCCTGCTGCTGGGTTTACAGCAGGCTTACAGCAGGTGATGGGTCTGCAGTGAAGAGGCCTACTGGATCTGCCTCAGTATTCAACAAGTGGAAGAAATAGGATTGGTCAGGGCTAATGTTTGAAGACAGGAATGATAGTTGAATTTTATTATACTCCTTTCTTTTTTTTTTTCTTTTTCTTTTTTTTTGTCTTTTTGAAGCAGAGTCTCCCTGTAGCCCCAGGTGTCCTGGAACTCACTATGTAGACCAGGCTGGCCTTGAACTCACAGAGATCCACCTGCCTCTGCCTCCCGAGTGCCGGGCGCCACCACGCCCGGCTACTCCTTTCTTTTTAAATATATACGATTGAGATTTCTTCTCAGGAAGAAAATAAAAATGTAACCCATGTATCCAAAATTCTTGTCAAAAACCTTCACTAAACCACCCAGAATTATTATTCTTCCTCCTCCTCCTCCTTCTTCCTCCTCTCTCTCTCTCTCTCTCCCATTCATCTGATTTGATGAATACCTTCTGCAACTCTTTCTTAAAAAGCCCCTTCCACCCTTTCAACAATGGGTATTGCTGTCCCCTTTCTGCCTGGCTTACCAAACCTTTTATACTTTGTGAGTCTGGGTCTATGTAGCTCTGGATGGCCTGGAACTTCCAGTGTAGAACAGGCCACCCTTGCACTCAGAGGCCTCCCTGCTTCTGCCTCCATTGTGCTAGGATTAGAGGCGTGCACCACGTCCGGCCATAAACTTTTAATGAACTCCAACTTACACACACACACACACACACACACACACACACACACACACACAGAGTCTAGTCTCCAAACCAGTTACCATTCTCTTACAGCCCTAAAACCAAAACACAAGGCTCTGTCATCTTTTAATTCTTATCAGCTAGCCAACAGCGACGTGAGCAAAGCCAGTATTGCAATTTATAGCTAAAATTATTAACTTCAAAATCACTCTTGCTCGAGCCACGATGAGTTAGCACAGGCTTGGATTCGTTTTAAATTTGCTTTGCTGTCCCCCTCCCCTTTTAAACTAACTTTCATGGCCCAGGCATAAAGGTGTAAAGTAACAGATGGTTGCTGACTCCGAGAAGTACTCTTGAATGGAAAGGATAAAAGACCTCAATCGATGTGACACACAAAACTTGCTCTCCAAATTTCCGTAATAAACTCACACACACTCCCACTCCCTCCCCGGGAGAGGCCTTTCGGAAGCTGCGACCCCGGTAGCTTTCTTCCCCTCCTTCATTCTTGGGGAGGTGCTAGAGAGCAAAGAAAAACCCAAAGACAGGCCGGAAGAAGGGAAGCAAGAAAGCAGGGGCAATCGGCACTTTAAATCATCGAAGAAGTGTGTCCAAGAGCGGAAGGGGAGGGAGAGATCCGGCGAACAGTTTCCAAGTTCCCGAGCAGCTCCGGGGACCCCACCGAGCACAGCACTTTTCGACTCTTCCAAGTGTTTACAGGTCCTAGTGGAACTACACCCCGCAACCCCCGACCCTCGCCCTCAGGACGCGGAAAGCCCACAGTGCACCGCCTGGGCCCCGCAGGCCGGGCCCGCTCAGGCAGCGAAACCGCCGAGCCCAACGCTCCAAACGCCCGGCTCTCCAGGCTAGATACCGGCGGCGGGACCGAGTCTCTGCCGCCGGACCGCCAGAGGCCCTGCGCCCCGCCGCCCTGCGCGCCGCCCACTCGGGCCCGGCGCCCCGAGACACTCTCCGCCGACCTCGAGCCGGCTCCCGCCCGTACAGCGCGTCGCTGCCTACCTGTCTTCGCTCCTGTTTTTCTGTTTCTTCCCCATCGCTTGTCAGCGGCGTTCGTAGCCTCAAGCCCCCCTCCTCGGTGTCTCACAGACGCACTGTCTCCCGGTTGACTCCGCTCTCCGCTCGGCTCGGGCTTCCTCGCGCTGCCGCCTCTCGCACCCGACTCTCCACAGACCCGCGCACTGGGACAGGGCACATATGGTGTAAGCCGTCAGTACGCAAGCGCATCGCCCCGCCGCCTCGGCGTGGGGACGCAGGGCGCGGCTCATCAAGAGCTGCGCTTCGGGTAGAGCGTCTTCAGTTGGCCCGCTGGCCAGACAGGAACCCTAGCGCCCCCTACCTTCAAGCTGCCGCTTCGCACCGACGCCCGGCGGCTCTGAGATTCTAGAACCCAGAGGAGAACAAAGGGGGCGGAGAATGCAGGCTTGGGGAGCGCGGCCGTGTTCGTTCAGAAGTGGGACTTGACCTCCATTCCCGAGGGAGATAAAACCAAGACAAAAGTTGCGCCCCCTCGGTAACACTCATGAATTAACTGTGTACATTAAAGGAAAAAATGCAAAGCTATCAGTTTCCTAATAAGAATCTTAATCTTTGCATTTAATATGTTTTTAAAACTCGTGTTTAAGAAAGTCGGGAAAGATCCTAGAGTGGTGAAAATGTTTCTGTGTCTGGATTTGGGAGATGTTATTAGTGTGAACTATGAACAACCTTATCGTTCACTGTAATTCATACTTAGAAATTTAATAAGCCCAAAGAAATTGAGTTCCACTGTCACTCGAGAGCAAGACTGGCTTATTTCTGATGTAATTGCGAGTACAGACGCACAGCTTCGAGCAAAAGAACTACAACTCACATGGTCCTTAGCTCCATTTCCACGGAGCCTATATCCCCGAGGGAAGCCGAAGATCCCCGAGCCTGTAGTTCCGGGCGGCTGGAGAGAGGCGCACTCGCCGAAGCTCTCCGCCGGCATTTTACATTCTATCGCGAGAGGACTAGAGCCAATGAAAAGGCAGAAGTGACGTAGGCGCTTGCTGTCACACTGAAGGCGGAGTGAACCTGTCTAGGCTTCTTGAGCTGCTGCTGATCCCTCACTTCTTAGGTAGCAACAACAGTCCAGGTAAGGCAGAGAGTACTGTGACACCCAACTATCGCGCTCCAGGGCTGATGGGTACATCGAGGCTCCACATCTGGCTAGGGGGAGTGTGGGGAGGAGGGCGCGGCCCCTCTGCGACTGCAGAGGCCCCGGCGCATGCGCCCCAGGTGGCGTTGAACTGACGTCCCCCGGAACTGGGACCTGTCCTCACTTGTCCCTGGAGCTCTGGGAGTGGCGAGGAACCCACTGAGACGGTACATGGGGTGCGATTGAGGACCGAATCTCGTGGTTGGTTTTGGTAGGTGTTTGTAGGGGAATTAAACAGTGTCACCCCTCCAGTTCATCTGAAGAAAGAAGACTCGGGCTACTTTGATAAGTTATGGGATCACGCCACCATCTCCTTACCCTGTCTAAAGGCAGTGGCCACCATCTACACACAGCAGCATCTACACATAGTTTTATCCTATAAAACTCCAAGCATAAGTATCGGCCGTGCCCAGGTAATGGCAGGTTCTGCCTTGCAAGTCAATGTCTTGCATTATTTCTTCTGGTCTCTCCTGGAGAGGCACAATCTCAACATTTTTCTTGAGAGGTAGGGAGCATGGGAATACTTTACTGTCTTTGAAATATTGCTTATTTTCCAATTGTGTATTATTTATGCAATTAGGGAGCTGTGACTATGAGGAGCTGCGAATTTAGGTATCGGTCGGTGGAGGTCATTTGAGATTTTTTTGTTTGCTTGCTTATTTGAGATGGTCTTATATAGGCCAGGCTGGCCTTTAACTCACAATGGATATTCAGGGGTGGCCTTGAACTCCGATCCTTCTACTTCTGAGAACTGGGAGTACTGTGCCCAGACTGATTTTGTTTATGTGATAATTAGCTTTAGCCATCAACTTGCCACAGTGTAGAATCACCTCGGAAGAGGGGATCAATGAAGGATTTGTAGATAAGGTTGATCTGTAGGTCACTGTCTTGGTTGCTTTCATGAAGGTGGGAAGACCTGACCATTGTTGGGGGGCACCTTTCTCTGAGTTTGGCTCCTGGACTGTGGTAACTGTAGAAAGGGGACTGAGCACGATAGGCATGCGTGTTCTTGTCTCTGCTCTTGACTGTGGATGTGGTCTAATTACTTCAGGTTCTTGTCTTGACCTCCCTGCAATGATGGACAGGAACCTGGGATTGTAAGTTGAATAAACCTTGTCTCCTTTAATGTTGCTTTTCCCACCGTATTTAGCGGGGCAGGAGGAATAAGACTTAGGACAGTTTGTTGCTATTTGACAGTTTGGTTTATAAGCTCAGATATTTTTAAAAATATTTTCATGACAGGCATGTGGCATGTACCTTTAATTCTAGCCCTCGGAAGGCAGAGGTAGGTGGATCTCTGCAAGATCGAGGCCACCCTGGTTCACATTTTGACTTCCAGGTGGGCTGTGACTAGGGAGACCCTGTCAAAAAAACAATCAACAAAAAAAAATAAAAAATACTATTTTTATTTTACATGTATGAGTGTATTGCCTGCATGTATTTAAGTGCACTTGTGTTGTGCAGTGCCCATGGAGGTCAGAAGAAGGCGGTTGGATCCCCTGGAACTTGAGTTACGGACAATTGTTAGTCGCCATATGGGTGCTGGAGATCAAACCTGGGTCCTCTGCAAAAGCAGCCAGTGTTCTTAACTATGCTGAGCCATCTCTCCATCCCCTAGCTCAGATATGTTCACAGCTAAATGGTAATGTGACTGAATCGAGGCACATGTTTACTTAACATTAAATATTTTAAGTACTTGCTTTATTCTAAGTTCTACCACCTTTGGGAGTACAAAGATGAGTTTTGTTTTAAAACTTATTTTAAACTATAGTGTGATTAACAAGGATAATTATCATTTTTAAAAGTATTTGATACACCATTTCACACCAGAGGACACTGAATCAGTCAACTGAAATCATCAATTTTTACAGTCTTAATAGGTTTTGTTAGTAGAATGGTAACTGATGCTAATGCTTATAGAACAACAGACAGTATTTTTTTACAGAAATTATAATGAGACATCCTAGAGAAATGGGTAGAAATAGAACTCTTTAAGGCAGTGACCATTAAGAAGCTGACATTTGCTCAACTGTGTTCAGTGTCTAAGCAGTTTTGATACATGAATGTGTAAAACCTCAGTAGTAATCTCTTACCTTACAGTTTTTATGCTTCCCTTTTCCTTTGGTAAACCCTGATTGCCAGTTCCTAGCACTAGACATAACTCCACAACTCATTTCTCTATAGTTTGGTGGTGTTCTCATTAAAGATCTGTCTTTGTTGTAATATGGTAAAACACAAACTAAGTCAGAAGCTCCTAAAATTTGCTCTAATTTCATTCAATTCTCATTTGAGTTTTGATTTAAATGTTTTCATTGACTTAAGTTACCTTATAATACATTGTCACCAATCTGGTTTCTTTTCAGTTATCTATGACTAAAACATGTGCTGTAATGTTTCTGAAATTTTGGTGTGAGTATAACTTATTGAAAATTGAACTTAGAAATATTTCTGAAGCCTAACATCAAGTGCTTGTATACTAGTTAGATTTTTTTTTAGTTAAAAAGAAGACTTATTATTTGCCTTTTCTGTTTTGTTTTTTGTGACCCTTCCCAGCACCAAGACCAGGCAATACCATTTAGAAGAATGGAAGGTGATGGATCTATCGACATGTTTTCCAATGTCCTAGAGAAGCAGTTCCTCCAGGCTGCTAAAATTGTGGAAAATCACTTGGATTCTGAAATTCAGAAACTGGATCAGATCGATGAAGATGAATTGGAACTCCTCAAAGAAAAGAGACTGGCAGCACTGAGGACAGCACAACAGCGGAAACAAGTAACCTCTCTGCTCTGCTTTCTGAAATTGCTATCACAGTGTGTTGCTTACGACGTACATGTGCTGTCATACTGGCGTTTCTATCCTCACTTCTAGGATGTTCTCAATTCAAGTCTCTATCACTATTAAATATGTGTCCAGGAATAAAACATTATGGAAGTTTTAAGCGAGATGTGGTATTTGAAGAGCTGGCGTGTAAAAGAGATATTCAAACTTTTCTCTAATCATATACCTCACTTAAGCCCACAGATCAAAATTGGAGACATAGTGCAGTTCATTGTGAGAAGACATTTCAAAAAATCTTTAAGCACCTGAGCATTTTATTAGATTGTCTTGTCATTTTCACAAAAACTCCAAGGAGATAGTTGGATTATCGTATCCGCTTATGAAAGAAGAAATTAAGACGCAGAAAAGCCATTAGAATTCTAGCTCAACAAATGCTGGAAAGGGTATTTAAATTTATGGCTTTTGCTTGCAAGTACAGTGCTTAAAAAAAAAAAAAAATTTCCTGTAAAAGGAAGGGCTGGAGAGATGTCTCAGCTGTTAAGAGCACTGGCTGCTTTTGCAGAGAACCTAAGTTCAGTTCCCAGCACCTACATGGAGGCTAACAACTGTTAACTCCAGTTCCAGGGGACCTGATGCCTTCTGGCTTTCACAGGCACTACATGCATGGGGTACACATATATACATTGCAGGCAAGCATCCACATAAAAATAAATATAAAAGGGGGAGCTTCCGGTTGAGATGACAAGCTTCCTGCCACAGAAAAGGTTCAAGAAGCTGAAAGATTTCTCAGACTTGGTTGATAATCTCTTGTATTTGCTTGGGAAGTTGGATTACATACAGGTTTTTATTGGTTCTGGATACCATGTAAGTAGACTACTTCATCTTGTGTGGATGCTGCTCATTGAGGGCTCATAGTGAAGTCCTTGCCTCTTTGAGATAGTCATCAGAGACAGATAGGGCTCCTAAGCTGAGCTGCAGTAACCTCACTGTCCCCAAGTCTGACTGGTTTTATTTCCTGGGGGATTTTTTGGTTTAGTTTTCGCTTTGGATGGGTCATTTTAAAAGATATAGAACTAGGTGGATGTAGCTCAGTGGTAGAGCGTTTGCCTAGCCTGCTCCACAAAAAGAAAGAAACAAAACTTTAAACACAAACCAAAAACTGGATGTGGTGGCACACACTTTTAGTCACACCTTTAGTCCTAACACTGGGGAAGTATTGGTAGGCAGATCTCTGAGTTTGAGGGCCAGGGCTAGTAAGACCCTGTCTCAAAAGCAAACAAAACAAAAAAACTCTTTTGTAATAATTTGATAATTTAGATCAAATGCTTCTGGTTTCAGTTGTTTAAGAGCACACACAAAAAGAAAATTAATTGGGTATTTTCATTCTATGTCTCTAAAACCTGAATTCTTATTGTGAAATTTCTAATGAAACAAGTAAATTACCAAAACAAGTAATTGTCTTAATCCAACCCATGCTATAGCGAGAGATCACTGTCCACAGAATGATTTGGCATCGATTGACTAGAACATTAAAGTTAACTGCTAAAAGAAATGCATTTCTCTACAGGATGAAACTGATTTCATTGCAAAGTAATATCGTGATTAGGAAACTTAAGATATCAACTGCTACTGAGACATTGCCCATGTGTCATATTTTGCGTCTCTCCAAATTAGGAATGGCTTTCTAAAGGACATGGCGAGTACAGAGAAGTTCCTAGTGAGAGAGACTTTTTTCAAGAAGTGAAGGAGAGTGAAAAAGTGGTTTGCCATTTCTACAGGGACTCTACATTCAGGTAACTGTTGCCATCCTCAGTTGATCTTTAATATTATGAGACATTTGCATAGAGACACTACTGACTTAATAAGAAAATTAAGAAAACTGAAAGGGACAACTGTTGCCTAAGTTGTTTTGTGGTGATACAGCATGTTTGTAATGTTCTGGTTTGTAAGTTAAGCAACTATTATCTTAATAATTAACTCAAAAGCCAGTGATAAGGCTAGGAATATAGCTCATCAGAAGAGCACTTGACTAGAGTGCACAAGGCCTTGGGTTCAATTCCCAGCACTTCAAAAGGAAAAAAAAATCCCTAAAATTATGGGCCTGCAGAGGACCTGGGTTTGGTTCCTAGCACCCACATGGCGGCTAACAACCATCTGTAACTCCAGTTCCAGGGAATCCAATGCAGCTTTTCGGGCCTTGTCAGGCACTATACAACATGGGTGTACTTATATACATGCAAGCAAAACCCTCATACACATAAAATAAATTATGTATATTTTTAAAAGCCTGTGATAGATGAGTATGGTGGCATATTCCTTTAATCCTAGCACTCATGAAGCAGAGGCAGGTGGATCTCTGAGTTGATGCCAGCTTTGTCTACATAGGGAGTTCCAGGCTAACCAGTGCTATATAATGAGATCCTGTCTCAAAAAACCAAAACTAAAACAAACAAGAAGACAAATGACATGCAAACATAGATGAATCTTACTGAAAGTATTCCTATATAAATGACTAACATTTCCTGAATTATATACTAATTCTTTATACATCTTAAAATGTACACTTAGCTGGGCATGGTGGTGCACTCCTTTAATCCCAGCACTTGGGAGGCAGAGGCAGGCGGATCTTTGTGAGTTCAAGGCCAGCCTGGTCTACATAGTGAGTTCCAGGACAGCTGGGGCTACAAGGAGACCCTGTCTCAAAAAGACACACACACACAAAAAAAAAAGTACACTTAAATTCTTACCCAAACAATAATTATTTCTGATTTCTTTTTACTATGCTATATTATCATTATTCCCATGTGCTGGAGGCCACAGCTCATAGTTGGTATTCATTCACTGATTCCTTTTTAGCTAGCACCTTTTGATAAGGAGGCAGTGGTTTGACCAAGCCTTTCATGGGTAGAACTGCCAGGCTTGGCTAGAAGGAATTTCCCTTAGGGCAACCCAATCTGTGAAGGTGATCCTAGAGAGAAAGAAAGCACCCCAAAGGGGTTGTGCTGATGTGTGTGTTTGTGGTGCTGAGGATGGAACCCAAGGCCATGTGCATCTTTTGTATCTTGTGCATGCTATATAACCGTTCTACCACAGAGTTACATCCGCAGCCCAAGAGGTTATGTCTTAATATTATTTTCTCCTTTTTTCTTCAAATTTGATTAGTTGTCAGCCTTTAAAAATAGACAATTTTAGAAATGTCCAGGTTCCAGAATTTTTTCTGGTTCCGAGTATCAGTTGCCTTTCTGGGTGAATATGCATTGTGCCATGGCCTCTCACTCACTGCATCTCAGCTCTGCCTTCTCTCTGCTGAAGCCTGCCTGGCCCTTGTTTTCAGTCTCAGAACCCAGCAGCTTCATTATTAACACCTTTTGGGGATTGATTGCCTGGGATTCAGTTTCTAAAAGATAGGAAAAAAATATTGAGATGTGAGAAAAAGGATTAGGAAGGTGGAAGGACATTAAGCCTCCTGCCTTTGTGGTATGCTGTCATCTCTCATTAGCATATGTTCCTTAGGTTGCCTGCACAAATGGTGAGGAGGTACCAATATATAGGTTGATGCTATTTTTGTTTGTCGTGTCTTTCACTACTAGATTGTTAATTTTATAAAAGCAGCGCATTGGGAATTTGAGGCCAGCCTGGTCTACGCAAAGAGTTCCAGGACAGCCAGGGCTACATAGTAAGACCCTGTCTTTGAAAAACCATAAAATAGTCTCAAGTGTGCTTATCCCTGAGTAGGATACCTATATCAAATTTCTGCCTCCCAAGACTCAGGGATCTTTGCAGAAAAGGGGTCAGAAAGATTGTAAGAGCCTGAGGTGGTAGATGACCACAAAGAAACAGAGTTCTCCAGACAGGTAAGTAGTCATTCATATGAACTCACAGCAGTGGTTACAACATCTACAAGTTCCACATAAGCTCAAGCCAGACAGAATCCCAGACTAGAAGTGGTAAGAAATCCCAACCCTAACTGAGGAACTAGAAGTGGTAAGAAATCCCAACCCTAACTGAGGAACTATTGCCAACCAATAGCTGCTGGGAGCGGGAGAGTCAGTCTTCTTTAAGTGTGTGACTCTGACTGTGGGTAGGTAAAGCAGACTGTAGGATGCTTGGGGGCACAAGTTTGAGTTGATAGGCCTTAAAATATACAAATATACTATATATACCATATATTTATATATATTTATATATATAAAATCAGACATGGGGAAAGGGGTACAGATAGGGGAGTGGGTCTAAATAATGACAATATAGTATAAAATCTGCAGAAATTCAATTTTAAAAAGATTAAAAATAGAAGGAAAAAATTATCAATATCCTGAGACACATTTTCAACAACACACACCCACCATTCAGTAATGTACATATGCACTAAAATATATACAATAAAATGTTGGACCTTAAATAAATAAAAGCTATGGGTTCTAGCTCTAGAACAGAAATGCTGAAACATGGTGGAGACCAATATCTGGTAGATGGATTACACTGAACAACAGGAGTCTTTACCTCCAGGCAGAACTAGGAAGCCAAACTTCAGACCATTCACACTTTACTTTTTAATACATCTACCAGAGTTCCTAGTACATAGTAACTGGATCCGTCCATGCATAGCCATTTTTCTTTTGAACACTTACAGTACCCCTTTGAAGTAGGGTTCTAATTCCTGTGTTTCTTGCATGGAAAAAAGGCTTAGACAATTAAATAACTCAACTACTAAATAATAAAAGAGATCTGAATCCATGATTGCTACTTCTAGATTTTTAGGTGTTTTTCTGGGTTTGTATTTGTTTTGTGGTGGGTGGTTTTTGTTTTTGCTTTTTTAAGTTATTTTTATTTTATGTGTGTACATGTATTGCCTGCATGTAGGTAAGTGCACGAGAGTCATACAATGCCTGCGGAGGTCTGAAGAGGCTGTTGGATCCCCTGGGACTGACAGTTGTTAACTGCCATGTGGGTGCTGGGATTCGAACCTGGGTCTTCTGCAAGAACAACCATTGTTCCTAACCGCTGAGCCATCTGTCCAGCCCATTTTGTGTTTGTTTTTTTTTTTTTCCTTTCCTGCAGTGCTAGAGATTAAACCCAGGGCTTCATGAATACTGGATATTTAAAGTGAACTAAGCTCAGGCATGGTGGTATATATCTGTAGTCTTAGCACTTAGGAGGTTGCGGAAAGAAGGATGGCAGTTTTGAGGCTAGCCTGGGCTACCTAATGAGACCCTATCTAAAAACAGAAAAGGATTGACAAATGGTAAAATCATAGACTTAATTAAAATAGGTTCCTTCCTACAGTTCAAGTATGGAGTAGATTTATGCACAGATTTTCAGAAAAATGCTTCTCGTGTACAATGTTGTCATTTGTTTTGAGTTTCATTTAAAGTTATTCTCTTACCATTTTTCACAAACTCTTAACTAAACTACATGAATAATATTTGGAAAGATAAGTTATCAAGGCTACAGGAAATTTCCTGAACCCAGATCTAGTTCAGGAAATACACCAATTATACAAAAAGCTGAGTAGTAAAAATAACCATCAAATATTTAGAGTGCTAGCCATCTGAAGTAGCTCTCAGAACTTATTGGGCATCCAAATCCCCTGTGTGTTTCCCACCTTCACCCCCAGAGAATTTTGACTCATCTGTAAGTTTTAAAAGTTGACTGTAATAAACACCTGTGGTTAAGAACCACTGATCTAGACTGTTCTGGCAGTCTCTGTTTCAAAAACACTAGGAGCTTGACTGGTTTAAAATAGACTTTTTTAAAATTATTTTTATTTTATGTATATGAGTGTATTGCCTGCATATATGTAAATGCACCCGTGTTGTGCAGTGCCCTTGGAGGTCAGAAGAAGACATCGGGATCCCCTGGAACTGGAGTTAGGGAGGGTTGTTAGCCATCATGTGGGTGCTGGGAATCAAACCCTGGTCCTCTGTAAGAGCAGTCAGTGCTCTTAACCACTGAGCCATTTCTCCAGCCCCTAAAATAGATTGTAATTTAAAGAAAATGTCACTTCCTCTTTAATAAAAGATGGCTTAATAAAAGTCACTCCAGAGCTTGGGTGTAATACAGTGGGCCCAGTTCCCAGCACTGGCAGACGGGAGGAGTCCTTCAAGTCTCCTCTTAGCCCCAGCAGCTTCAGATTTGTCCCTCTTCTAGATGCATGCATGTACAAGGGAAGCAGGAGCATACGTTTCTTTTGTTTTAAATATTTGGTTATTTATTTTCACTTTATGTATATGAGTGTGTCTGTAAGTACACCTATGTCATGCAATACCCGTAGAGGCCAGACGAAGGTATTGGGTTCCCTGGAAGTGGAGTTTCAGATGAAAGGTTGTTAGCTGCCATATGGATGTGAACCCAGGTCCTTTGTAAGAACAGCCAGTGCTCTTAACTGTTGAGCCATCTCTCCAGCCCTTAATTTTCTGTTTTTGCCCCAAACAAGACAAGTTCATCTATTTAATATTATGGTGTGGGCTTTTTTTTTAAAAAAAAAAAAAAAAAACAAATATCCCAGGAGAAAATAACTTTCTAGACTGCTAGAGTGTCACTATGCTGCTCATCTGACAGTTAACCTGTGACCTGGAAATGAGGTCATCTTACACAAGCATAGGCTGGCTGCCAAGTTATGTGATTGAAATAGAAAAACTAGAAAATCAGATGCACAATGATGTTTATGTTTTAAAAGAAATCCGTCACTTTGACTTTTAACTTTCTGTGTGCTGTCAACTTACAGGTGTAAAATAGTAGACAGACACTTGGCAGTACTGTCCAAGAAACATCTTGAAACCAAGTTTTTGAAGCTGAATGTGGAAAAAGCACCATTCCTTTGTGAGAGACTACATATCAAAGTCATCCCAACACTAGCACTCTTAAAAGATGGGAAGACACAGGATTATGTTGTTGGATTTACCGACCTAGGAAATACAGACGACTTCACTACAGAGACTTTAGAGTGGAGGCTTGGTTGTTCTGATATTATTAACTACAGGTAACCTTTAGCAAAACACCTGAATTACTTGAAATGCTGAGTTGAGAGCTTTAGACATTTCTGTGTCTTAACTTTTATTTTATGAAATTTAAGGTCTGTTGACCAAGGTGTAAGCATTCTCTTAGAACAAGCATATTTCTTAAAATATACATCGGTGTGATAGTTTTTATCTATAAATCTGGCTGTGATATACTGAGTTTTGGAATATACCTAGACATTTTCAACCCAAAAAATATTATTGAAACTAAATTTGGAACTATTCCAGAATAGTTGTTGAATTTTTTTTTTAATGATACTGAAGATTGAACCCAGAACCTCACACAAGTAGGCAAGTAATCTATTACTGAGCCACACCCTAAGCCTTACTTATTCAGGTCATTACTGACTTAAGTCTTTGATGAAATTAAAATTTAAAAAGCATTACTATGAAGGGGATTGTGTTTGAGTTCATATTTCCTGTTTGGCAGTGCTGAGGGTAAAGCCCAGGGCCTTCCACATGCCACTCATGTGCTCTGCCACTGAACTATGAATGTCACCAGCCTTGTAGATTGTGTTAAAACTAGATACTTAAATGTCACATGTAGAATCAAAAATACAGGAAGTTCCTGTTCTTACATTACTAGGAACTACTTCAGTTGGAAAACAACCTAAAATCCCAAATCATTGCGCATGTCTTTGTTCCTTTCTTTCGTTCCAGAAATCAGAAGCTACCACCATATATTTTGTGACTTTTCCAGGACAGCTAGGGCTACAGGGAGACCCTGTCTCAAAAAGACCCCCCCAAAAAAAAGAAGAAAAAGAAAAAAAGCAAGGAAAAGTGTGCCTTTCAATAAGCAGAAAGCTCATCTTTTCTCTCCCCAATTTCTCCCTTCACTTCTGAGTCTCCCTTGAATGTGGATGAATTATTCCTATGTTATAGAAATTAATTTCTTTTTAATATTAGCATAAATTAACATTCAAAAATTTTATATTTTGAAATTATTTCAATTTTTTTTCCTCTTAGGTTTTTGAGATAGCCTCATTTTATAGACCCATCATGTTAATAATCCTCCTACCTCAGTCTCATAAGTGCTGGGATTACCTGTGATCCTGTGATCTACCAGGCTTAGCTTGACTTCAGACTGTAATTAGGTTGCAAACTAGCACAAGGAATTCTCTTATAACCTTTACCATGTTCCCAAATTTTAAATGTATTTGCCAGGTACATACATATAGATTTTTTTTTTTTTCAGAACAATTTGAGTAGAAGTTCTACGTGCTATATTTCTTTATTTCTGAACCATGTGCATGTCCCACAAATAAGGACATTTTCTTATCCACAGTGCAGTTATTAAAACAGCAGCAATTATATAATTTACAGACTTACTTAAATGTACCATTGTCCCCTTAATGTGTGTTCTCTATACCTGCAAAATGTGTCTCATTTAGTTATTATATGTTTCTGTTAACCTGTAACAATTTGTAATTATTTTTTAAGGCTGACAGTTTTAAGAAGTATAAACTAATTTGTAAGCTGTTCTCCAGTTTGAGCTGATGCAGTGTTTTCTCAGCATTGGATTCAGATCTTGCATCAGTGTTAGTGATGTCAGGTCCTTCATGCTTAGTGCATCATCTGATGATTTGTCTCATTTTTGGTGATAACTGAGCACTAGGTTAGCTCCTGCTCTATAATGCCAGATAGTAATTTAATGAGGAACTTTCCATCTCCTACATTTATTTTCTTTGTCATTCAGTGATATCAGTATGCACTGTGAATTATTTTGTTGAGTGGATTATAGTCTATAATTTCTCCATAATTCCTGAATGCTTTTCTGGCACAAACAAGGGATTTTAGGGAGGCTTACATCGTGCCCTCTCTAGAATTCGCTATTTTCCCAAGAGGCCATTTCAGAAGCAAGTTAAATTTTTCCCATCCTTTTTCTTTTATTATTTATTTGTTTATTTATTTATTTAAGGCAGGATCTCACTTTAGTCTAGTTGGTCCTCAAACTTGTGGTCCTTTTACCTCAGCCTGCTGACAACTAGAAGTACAGACATGTGCCTGGAAGACAAATCTTCTTTGCTTCAAAACCAGCATCTGGGTGCTAGAAATACTCTCCAGACATTTTTAATAGAAGGGGGAAAAGCTGTCTCATTTATTTCTCCATTGTCATTGAAGAAAAGCTGTTTTTTGTTTTTGTTTTTATTAAAAAAAAAACAACTTCATGGCAATTCTATATTAGTGATAAGACATTCCATGAGTTTTATAGTGTTTTTAGAAATATAAGCATTAGGGGAATTACAGGAATGCATCACAGCAGGCTCTCAAAAATAGAACAGCATTACCTGTCATTATCACTGTAAAAAGTAACACAGGTTCAACATATCCAAACCTAAGCACCCCTCTTCCCCCACTGCTGTTGGTGCAGATTATAAAGTCTTAATATTAATGATAGAACTGGGACTCCTAGCGTGCACCAGATCCAGAGTTCTACCATCTCCATTATAGCAAAAAATCTGTAATAGTGATTTTGATAAAAAAAAAAAAAACATTGATCTAAAACATTTAGTAGTACATGATATGGTGTAAAGCAGCTGACCATTAATATTAATGTTATTATCTCTGACACATACATTTTAAGCAAATTTTCCTGAATTCTGTATTGTTTGTTCTAGTGAGGGAAAAAATTTTTATAATCTAGTATATCAAATGTATTAAATCATAAAGAATAAAATACTTTTAAAATTTGCTTTATTTTCAGTGGAAATTTAATGGAGCCACCATTTCAGAGCCAAAAGAAATTTGGGACAAACTTCACAAAGCTGGAAAAGAAAACAATCCGAGGAAAGAAATATGATTCAGATTCTGATGATGATTAGAGTCGGCTGTAATTCTTTGTGAACGATCTGTTTACTGTCTGTTTACTTCAGATTTAAGTGTGTTTTCTAAATTCTGTTGATTTTAGTACACTGACATCTAATAGTCATATCCTGGCATTTTATACCATTTCATCACATGGCTGGGCATCCTAACTTTTTTTCTGTGGGTCTATCGTGTGTAAACTGAGAGAAACTCTGGAGTGTTTAAACTACCTGAAAAAGGTCTGGAGGCTCTATTTTTGAGATTGGTTTTGTCATAATGGGATTCTGATATCTTTATACCACTCACAAAAATAGAAATAGAAATCCAACAAGCCAATCCAGGACTAATTCTTAATCAGTGCTTGTCCACACAACAGGTCAGGTAACATTTACTGGTGTAAGACATGCACTTATAAATGAATTCTAAATACTTCATTGTGGAATGCATTTCAATAATGATTAAAGACTTGCCCACTTATTCTGGATGCAGCATTTCGATGTTGAATCAGCCAATGGTAGCAGGAAGCTGTCAGGTTGTGAACACATTGCCTTATCTAAAGGATCCTCGTTGCGCACATCTTAAAGCATTCATTGAAAAGTAGTCAAGGAATCAGTTTTGGAATGACAACAGGAGGTGTCCATTGACCCCTCAATAAAACAGCTGTAAACATTAGTTTTTAAAAGTGTAAGTCTGGAAACTGTCATAAGAGCATATAGCAACATAATTTTTTTTTTTTTTGAGACAGGGTCTCCCTATAGCCCTAGCTGGCCTGGATTCGCTATGGAGACCAGGCTGGCCTCGAACACATAGAGATCCGCCTGCCTCTGCCTCCAGAGTGCTGGGATTAAAGGCGTCCGCCACCACGCCTGGCCAAACAACATAATTTTTAAAAAAAAAATCTTAGCTGAGGGTGTAGCTCTGGTAGATCTGGGTATAAGCATGAGCACATTCTTAGGTTCTTTCCCAAAAACTCAGTAAGTCTTATAAGAACAGTATGGGGCTGGAGAGATGGCTCAGTGGTTAAGAGTGCTGATTGGTCTTGCAAAAGATCTCAGTTCCCAGCACCCACAAGGCAGCTAACAGCAGTCCATAACTCCAGTTCTTGGGGATCTGATGCCCTCTTCTGGCTTCTGCAGGCATTGCATGACATAGGTACACAAATACATTCAGGCAAAACACTCATACACACAAAGATATATTTTAAAAATTGAGTATGGCATCTAAGCGGTGACCTCATTCCCTCTCCCTCCACATCCCAATTTGGACTGCCATCTCTCCCCTGGAAGAGCAGACTGCTTGTTGCCCCAACCTGTGGGTGGTAGGAGCACCTTCTGGCAAAAAGTATTGAGCTGCTCCACCATGGAATAGCAGCACTAACCAGGAATAGCGGATGGAGAATACTAGACGGCAGTTGGTAGTGCCCAAGTTTATTCATAGGGTGGAGACTGGAACCCCCTTGCCACGTAGGGAGCATAGGGTCCTAGAAACCAGGCTGCTAGTCTCATCCCCATTGCTAGAGCAGTGACACCAAAGTTCTGTCCAGTGGGAGTGATGAGCTGTCAAAATTGCTCCGTAGAAACCAAATTAAAGCTTCCTAGCACTCCCTGAAAAGACTGCAATACAGAGTGACAGAACATCAAGTGTGAATGCTTTGGTGAAGGGGTTGAACGAGGTGGTGGAGGAAACTGATGTCTCCATGGTAACAAGCCAAAGACCACTAGAAACTTAACAAGAAAGGCTGCTGACAAGAGTCCTAGGGCAAGAACATGCCTGAAATATGCTGTAGAGGGGTTAGGTTTAATTGGATCAAATTGCAAAGGGACTAGAAGTACAGTTTAGTGGTAGAACATGTGCTTAGCAGAAGGAAGGCCGTGAGTTTAATCCTCACTGTGTCAGCATGTTTTGTTTTGAGAAGGGTCTATGTAGCCTGACTAGCCTGGAACACTACATAGACAGATTTGCTTGCCTCTCCCTCCAGAGTGTTGGGCTTAAAAGTGTGTACCACCACATCCAGCAACGTAGGCTTATTTAAAAACAAAATCCACGTTATCAAAGAGCTGTGAATAGATTAAATTGGGCATGGTAGTATAGGCCTGTAATCCCAGTACTCCAAAGGCAGAGGCAGGAGGATCACAAATTTGAGAGCAGCCTGGTCTACTAGAATCATTTCAGATCAGGGAAAGAATCTGCCCTTGGAGATGGAAGAGTCAAGAGTGCATATATGCCCAGGCCTGTACTCTTGAGTAGGACCACATCTCATATAGTTAGCTGAAAGATCTCCAAAAAGTGGATCTCTGAAGTTGAAGGCCACCCTAGTCTCCATAGCGAGTTCCAGGCCAGCTGGACTACAGGGAGATCCTAGCTCAAAAAGAGAAAAAAAAAAAAATTTCTAGTAACTGATCTCCCCATACCCTAAAAAAAACAAACGGGCTGGAGAGATGGCTCAGCGGTTAAGAGCACTGACTGCTCCTAGCACCCAACATGGTGGCTAATAACCATCTGTCACTCCAGTTCCAGAGAAATTTGACACCCACTTCTGTCCTCTGCAGGCATTGCACGACACTGGTGCACTTACATACATGCAGGCATAACATTCATACACATAAAAAAATAAATGAATATGAAAAAAAAGACCAAGGTGTAGAACAAGGAAGATCATGTCAACTTTTATCCTACACACATGCACCCACACACACACTACAACCACAATGAAAAAAACATTCCATGTAAACATCAATTATCAGAGAACAAAATGAGGGGCTAGAGAGTGTCAGACAAAATAGATTTAAAGATTTAAAACTTAGGGACTGGAGAAATGGCTCAGTGGTTAAGAGCACTGACTGCTCTTGCAGAGGATCTGATTCCCAGCACCCACATGGCAGCTACGAACCATCCTTAACTCCAGTTCCAGGGGAATCCAAAGGCCTCTTCTGACCACAGCATTGCATGACACGGGTGCACTCACATACATGCAGGCAATACACATAAAAATAATACATAAAAAATTTTTTTTGGTCTTTTTGAGACAGGGTCTCCCTGTAGTCCCAGCTGTCCTGGAACTCACCACCAGGCTGGCCTTGAACTCACAGAGATCCACCTGCCTCTGCCTCCTGAATGCTGGAATTAAAGGCATTTGCCACCACACCCAGCAATAATTGTTTTTTTATTTAAAACTTACTAGAAATGGAAGTCATTTTATAATGATAAAGAGTAAAGCTGTCAAGAAGCTATAAGAATCAAATATTTTCACACTTCACAATGGAGTCCATAAATTCTTAAGCAATTCTATATTTGCTGTTAAAAATAGGAAGTGAAAATTGACATGCTGGGGATGTAGCTCAGCAAGGAGCACAGGCTTAACATGTACAAGACTCTGAGTTCAATCCCCGTACACACATGGAAAACATGGACAGAATTGAGGAAGAAAACAGTAATAGAGATGTTTCTCTACCTTAATTAAAAATGGTCATGAATAACAAGACAGAAATTCAAGAAAATATTTGAGAGATGGCTCAGCAGTTAAGAGCACCGGTTTCTATTGCAGAGGGTCTGGGTTCAGTTCCCAGCACCCACACAGCAGCTAACAACTACCCATAATTCCAGTTCCAGAAGAGCCAATATCCTCTTCTGGCCTCCATGGGCATTGCATGCACACGGTGCACTTACATGCATGCAGGAAAAAGCATTCATACGTATAAAAAAATAAATCACAACACATTTATAGAACATTTCATTGCACATCCTTTTTAAAAGTTTTTATTTTAAATTATGTGGTGTGTGTGTGTGTGTGTGTGTGTGTGTGTGTGTGTGTGTGTGTGTGTGAATGTGAGTACAGATGCTGCAGAGGCCAGAAAAGACATCAGGTCCCCTGGAGTTGGAGTTATAGTCAGTTGTGAGTTGCCTGTTGTCAGTGCTGGGAACTGAACTCTGGAAGAGCAGTATATACTCTTAACCACTGAGTCATCTCTCCAGTCTCAGAATACACATTCTTTCCAAGAGCATATGTAACTTTCTCCAAGACTGACCACATGTCAAACCACAAACAAATCCCACTAAATTCAGAGTTTTGAAATCATACTTATATAAAATAAGACATTCCTTGAACACAGTGCAATGAAAGTACAAATCAATAACAGAAGTCAAGAAAATTCAAGAAAGTAGACACTAATGTGCTTAATGAAGCTGAAAAAACGTCATGAGAAATTTGAAAATGTGATTTATGAAAATGAAAATGCAACATACCACAACTTATTTAATGAAACAAACAGAATCTGTGAGGAAATTTATATCTATATAGTTATTATACCTTATGTAAAAACTCAAGTAATTATCTTTAAAAAAAAAAAACACTGAGAAGGGGCTGGAGAGATGGCTCAGGGGTTAAGAGCACTGGCTGCTCTTGAGAAGACCCATGTTCAGTTCCCAGGACCCACATGCTGACTAAAATTGTCCATAATCCCAGTTCCAGGTGATCTGATGCCTTCTGACCTTTGAGGGCATTGCATGGCACAGGTGCACTTACATACATGCAGGCAATACACTGATACACATTAAAAATAAATAAAATATTTTTAAAACATCAAGAAGAATAGTGCATCTCTCAACTCTCATCAAAGAAGCTTCTTTTTGAAAAAGATGATGATTAACACAGAGACCCACAGCTGGTCAATGTGTAGAAAATAAGAGACTGGGGAGTTCTGAGCCATAAATGGGACATCTATAACACATCCCTCCCCCAAAAGCTCAGGGATCATCACAGATGAAGGGGACAAGAAGACTGAAAGAGCTAGAGGCAGTGGGTGATTACAAGGAAACTGTGGACACAACAGAATCATTACACATATGAACTCACAGTGGGTGTGACAATATACACAAGACCTGCAAAAGCTCAAGTCAGACAAAATCCAAGCATGGAGAGGGGAGGTTGTCATGGAGCCCCAGCATTAGCTGAGAAGCTATTGGCAATTGATAGGTGCTGGGAGAGGGAGAGTCAGTTTTTTTAAGGATGTGACCCCCTTGTAGGTTGATCATGCTCCAGGGGAGGGACCCATACCCAAGAGTATTTGGGGAACACAAACTGGGCTCCATAGGCTTCAACATGATGTTGAGGGATGGGGAATGTAGAGTTGAATATAAGAGATGGGGAGAAAGGTTGAGAATTCTCAAAGAAGTAATAAAAAATTATTTTAAAAACTGAGAGGAGAAAATAAAATCTAACAGTGGTTGGCTACCACTGCCCCTAGAGACCACCTGCCTGGAGGGCACTGCAGGCTGTTCTGGGAAATTGTGAATTGTTTCATAACCACAGATTTCAAGCAATAGCAAACAATCTCTACATGAATGCAAGAGTATGAAGTTGTTGCAATAAACTGGCATCTCTGTTTCCAAAGTATTTGTGGCAGTCATTAGAGAATGCTATAATAATTGCAAAAAAAAAATAGGTACTAAGTCAAGAAAAAACATGCCACCATGATATGGGAACTTTCATATGAGCTTTACTTTTGGTTTAATGACAATTTGGGCCTTTTTTAAAAGAAAATTTTTATTCTAAAGAGAAGGTAGAGAGCTGGGGAGATGAGTCCCTTGGTAAAGTACTTGTGGCACAAGCATGAGGACTTGAGTTCAATCCCTAGCATCCATGTAATAAGCTGGGTGCAGTGGCAAGTTTAATTCCAGTACTGGGAAGATGAACAGGTATGTCCCTGGGTCTTACTGGTCAGTCACACTAGCCAAATCAGTGAGCTCCAGGTTCAGTGAGAGACCCTTTCTCAAAAACTAAGCTAAAATATGATTAAAGAAGACACTCAACATTGACCTCTGGCCTCCACATGGACGTGCACACATGCATACATACCCATATGGACATGTATAACACATACATACACACACACCAAGTTGTAAGTTTATGATGTTTGAGGTTCTACAATTAATTATAGAATGATTACACTCCTATAGTACTAGTGACTTAGGCACTTACATTGGCATTTGGAGGCCAAAGGCTTTTTTTTAGCTAGAATATAATTATTAAGAAAGAGATTGTATTTCTACTTTGTAGCTTAAAGCCTGGTAGCTGTGATGACTTTTTTTTTTTTTTGGTTTTTTTGAGACAGGGTTTTTTTGTAGCCCCAGCTGTCCTGGAACTCACTATGTAGACCAGGCTGGCCTTGAACTCACAGAGATCTGCCTGCCTCTGCCTCCCGACTGCTGGGATTAAAGGTGTGCACCACCACATCCGGCCTGTGATGGCTTTTTTTAGAGAAATGGTGAAGGGAAATCTTAGTTGTCTATGTGTGGTTGTAACTTTAATTTCTTTTATTACATTGTGTGTGTGTGTGTGTGCATGCCACAGTACATGTGTGGAGGTCAAAGGACAACTTGTAGGAGTCTGTTCTTTTCTTCCACCAGATGGGTTCTAGGGCTCAAACTCAGGTCATCAGGTTTGGTGGTAAGCACCTTTACCTGCTAAGCCATCTAGCTGGCTCCCTCCTAACTTTTGATATGAAAAATGTGAAAACAAGGCAGGGAGGGGAGATATGAAGTTGAGCTCTAGTATGAACACTCCACTCCATGAGAGAAGGGTTTCTCTGTCTTACTTGTTCTCTGATAGATCCAAGTCCTGACTTGCTAGCTAATAAAGGACTCCTAATTCAGTCATCACTGTGTGGTGCTCCTCTGTGCCTCTTACTAGGTATTAAAGTGGTACATACCTTTAATCCTAGCACTCGGGAGGCAAAGGCAGGTGGATTTCTGTGATATCAAGGCCAGAGTGGGGCTACAGGGAGACCCTATCTCAAAAAAAAAAAAAGGAAAGAAAAGAAAAGAAAAGAAAAAGAAAAAAGGGGATAATTAAAAATAAAATGGAAAATAAAAAAATCAAGAATATACTAAACTAGTTCTTTGTAAACCATCGACATCAATTTATCTTTCATTTGTAGTATGTACAAGTCTCTAATCTGAGCAGTTGAAGGGGTAGGGGGTTATACAACAGAAAAGACTCCATGTATGTAAGTGAAGAATGAAATGGCTTGCTGTCAACAACTTTATACTGATAAATGAGACATGATGAATAAATTCCTAGAAAGACAAGCTACCAAAAGCCAAGAAATTAAAAAAAAATTGAGCAGACCTAAAGTAGATAATGAGATTGAATTAGTACAGAAACTCCTTGATAGATAGGAATGTTGGAGAGAGCGAGCGGCGCGGATGGAGAGCACGAGCGGATGGATGAGGCACCGAGGCACAGATGGAATTCTCAGCGGGATACAGATTTATTTCGCACGGGGAAGGGAAAGATGTCGGAAGGGAAGGGAAGGGAAAGATGTCGGAAGGGAAGGGAAGGGAAAGATGTCGGAAGGGAAGGGAAGGGAAAGATGTCGGAAGGGAAGGGAAGGGAAAGATGTCGGAAGGGAAGGGAAGGGAAGGGAAGGGAAGGGAAGGGAAAGGAAAGATGTCCGGGAAAGATGTCCGGGAAAAATGTCCGCCCATGGGTTGTGAGCTGGGACTTTATATATGGGGGCTTTAGGGTGTGGAAGGGGAGAATGTTTGGGGGAGAAATCAGGGAGGGGGAAGCAGGTAGGATTAGGGTCTGGAAGTGTTTACTTTTTCCCTCTTAAGATAAGAGGAAATCTGCTTATCTTATCTTTGGAGGTCAGAGGAAAGGCAGGCTGCTTCTCAGCAGAGTTTGTTCTTCTTGACCTCAAAGGTCAAGGTGCTTATCAGCTAAGTTCCCTTTTCCCGGCTCCAAAGTCTGTAGGCCCCTGTTGGGGAGGGGGGAAGCTGCTGCTATTTAGAACCCTAACACTCCTAATATAGAAAAATCCAGGACCAGATTACTACACTGTCAAGAAAACATTTAAAGAGTAATTAGCCTCACAGATTACAAACTCCCCCAATGCTAAAATATGGATTACTCTCTAACTTATACTCTCACCAGTATTATGCTGTGCTGGATAGCTTTAGTGTCAGCTTGACATACCTGGGTTGAGGAAACCTCAATTGGGGAATTTCCTCCATAGGACTGGCCTGTGGCCATATCTGAGGGGCAAATTCTTGAGTGATGTGGGAGGGCCCAGCCCACTGTGGGTGGTGCCACCCCTGGGAAGGTGGGCCTGTGTTGCATAAGAAAGCAGGCTGAGCAGAGGCCAGGGAGCAAGCCAGTAAGCAGCATTCCTCCATGGCCTGTGCTCCAGCTCCTGCCTCTAGGTTCCTTCCCTGAGTTCTTACCTCGAGCTCCCTGATGAACTGTGCCCCGGGAAATGTAAGATAAATAAACCCTCTCCTCCCCAAGTTGGTATTGGTCAGAGTATTTTGTCACAGCAATGGAGAAACAAACTAGGACATATGCTAACATCAAAACCAGACTACAACACAAGAAATTTATAGACCAATAACTTTTATGAATATAGAAACAAAGGCAAATACTAGCAAACGAAATCAAATCTAACAATATAAGAAGATAGATTATAGATACTCCATGATCACCTAAGACTTATCCCAGGAATGCAAGGTTGATTCACCACATGAAAATCAATCTTGTAATACAACCTCTGGATGTTCTATCAAAAGTTTCCAAAAGTTAGCAGGAATAGCTGTATTAATATGTGACACAGCAGACTTCAAATCAAAATCAGAAGAGATAAAGAAGGTTATAACAGGCTTTTGAGTAAGAAAAGCAAAAGTCTTTTTAAAGTTAAATCAGGAAGTCCTTTGTGACCCTGTGAGGAAAAGTCAGAAGAAGAAAAAATAGATTATGATACAAAGAGAAGAATATAGGAGGAGATTCAGACATCCATAGAGGTAGTGATAGGATACCTGAGAAATGTAGAGGAAAAGACTGTTGAGACACAGAAAGAAGCCAAGCTTAACACAGCTCCAGGGTGTGACTCCCTGGTGGGGCAAGGAAATGCAAAATATCCTCTTCAAAAAACTATTTTATGATGTCGGGTGTGGTGGTACACGCCTTTAATCCCAGCACTTAGGAGACAGAGGAAGGCAGATCTTTGTGAGTTCAAGGCCAGCCTGGTCTACATAGTGAGTTCCAGGAGAGCTGGGGCTACAGGGAGACCTTGTCTCAAAAAGACAAAAAAAGTTTTACTTATTTTTTATATTTTGTTTATTATTTATTTTTTATTTTATGTGTATGAGCATATTGCCTGCATGTGTATAAGTGCACCTATGTCATGCAATGCTGGTGGAGGTCAGAGGAGGGCATTGGATTCCCCAGGAACTGGAGTTGCAGATGGTTGTTAACAGCCATGTGGGTGCTGGGAACTGAACCCAGATTCTCTGCAAGAGCAGCCAGAGCTGAGCCATCTCTCCAACCCCTATTTATTTTTCAATGTATATTTTTAATTGAATTTTTTGTGGATTTCATACATCTTAATCATATTTAGAGCCCCTTCCCTTATCTGCACTCCCCATAGCCTGCCCACCAGATTTCATGCATTCTGTCATATATGTAAAGGCCTATCAAGTCAAGTTTGTCTACCCAGGTGTCTTTTGATGTGAGTTCCTCCATTGCAGCCTGTTCACCTATCTAGCATCATCAACTCCTTTAAAGAAGATCAACTCTCCCTCGTCCGACAGTGATCAGCTGCCAATAGTTCCTCAGGTAAGGGCTCCTATATTAAACCTCACCCACCCAGGGCTCAGGGACCATTGTGGAAAAGGGGGCAGAAAGATTGTAAGAGCTAGGGTTGGTGCATGACCATAAGGAAAGAGTCTTACAGGCTCCTGGGAACTTGCTCATATGAACTTACAGCAAAAGTCTTTTAAAGTTAAATCAGGAAGTCCTGGTGAAATGAAGTTGGAAGCCCTACCCTCAAGACAAGCCCACAGCTCTCACAGACCCCAAAACCAGTTGTGGATTTCAGTGAGACAGTGATTTCTCCAGCAGATGGGTCAAGCATAGAGAAAAATTCCATTCTTGTCACCCAGTGTGATCAGAAGGTAGGGTCCAGGCACCAACTTGAGATCAAGTTTGGATTTTGAAACTGAGCTATGCTGGAGACCTAAGAATGGGAAACAATCATAAAAAAGTGAGCATAAGGTTAGTCAATCAGTTCCAGAATGAGAGACAACCCTGGAGACAGGGAGAGTGGAAGGGTCAGATGCTCACAAGTCAAAATGTGGCAGAGGTGAGAGCCCCATTAAGGCAAAGTAGTACGTAGGGAAAGATAATTTGATCTTCTTGGAGAAGATCACAGCAACTGAGAATAAATAGCCCTGAGACTGAGGTTAGCAGGTGTCTTAGTTTATTTCTTCATTGCTGTGACAAAACACTCTGACCACTACCAACTTGGGGAGGAAAGGGTTTATTTAGCTTAC
>NW_008348662.1:1061236-1103697 GCF_000622305.1 Nannospalax galili | reverse complement strand
TGGAGGAATGCTGCTTACTGGCTTGCTCCCCTGGTCCCTGCTCAGCCTGCTTTCTTATGCAACACAGGCCCACCTTCCCAGGGGTGGCACCACCCACAGTGGGCTGGGCCCTCCCACATCACTCAACAATCAAGAAGATGCCCCACAGACATGGCCACAGGCCAGTCCAATAGAGGCAATTCCCCGATTGAGGCTCCCCCAACCCAGGTGTGTCAAGTTGACACTAAAGCTATCCAGCACAGCAGGTGATCAGCCACTGATGCTACCTGTCTACCTACCAGTCACTGCTACAGACCCTGAAGACTCTGAAGCTCCAGACGTCTGCCTCATATCACAGCTGCATCCCCCAGAAGGATGATTAACATTTAGGAATTTTTGAAAATACAAAGACAAATCTTTAAATAGATCTTGTTGCCTTAGCTGCTTCTCACACTCCCAATGTGTTTGGAACACATCATCACAGCCAGAGTACCAGCCACTATAGAGAGTATGGTCTGAAGAATCAGATGGGTGCAAGAGTCTGCCCAGCCTACAGATTGCAAAGCTATGAGTAGCCAGCAGAGGTCCCTGATACACAAAGGGAAGCTATTAAAGCAGAGACAGGTCATGTGGGTGTGGAACACTTGTCCAATACAGTTTCCATTACAGAAAGGACAGCAGTCCTCAGATTCAATACCCCCCCACCTGATGCGTATAAATGTCAGTCTGCACGTTTCAAGGACTCAGGAAGAAGCTACTCCATCCTTTTTTTAATCCCTTGGCCTTCCCATCTATTTTCTTTTCATTGCACTTTTAACAGCAGTTTTGCTTTATTCTAGTTTCAAAAATGTTTTTATTTTTTATTATTCTTACACAATCACCTAATTTTGATCATACATTTTTCTTCATTATTGAGCAACCCTTCTCTTCCCTTCCCTCCCCTCCCTCCCCTCCCCTTTCCTTTCCTTCCCTTCTCTTTCTTCACTGCCCCTCCACCCCTTTGTTCCTCTCTACTATACTTTCACTAATATTTTTTTTTTCAGGCTTTGCAGCAAGCGTCTTTATTTGCTGAACCATCTCCAAGTACCCCCCCCCTTTTTCTTTTAGACAAGGTTTGCTATGTAACTCCAGCTCTCCTGGAACTCATGGCAGCCCTCGTCCCTCAGTCTCCTGAGTGCTGGGATTACAGGCATGTATGTCTGATGTCACTTAATTCTACACACACACAGACACACACAGACACCGTCTCGGAGGACCAGTATCAGATGAATTTGGGGACCAAGTTTCCATCACATGAAATTTGGGTTGACACATTCAAACTTGGGAACCTCAGATGCGGCTTGGGTAAGCTTAGTCCATCTTAGGGTGGCCTCCTGCTGCTGGCCAGTCAAGGCTGGAGGAACCCTTGATAAAGCCAGTAAGCCCAGCCCAACCCTGGCAGCGGTCACTGGGACCAGGTGAGGCCATGGCAAAGTCTGGGTGCCCCTCCCACCAGGCTGACCTGAACCCCCAACCCATCTGGCAGCCTTATCATTCATAATTCCTTTGGTACACTCCCTGGTAATCGTGAAAACTTGTGTGGGTGTGCCTCCAAAAACAGCAGCATGGTAATAAAAATCTCCCTCACCCACTGGTACGTAAGCTTCTGATGACTGATTTCTCTCATAAGGTACTTTTCTGGGATTTTCCTTCTACCAATAAGCATGTAACTGAGCTACTGAACTGGCTCAGCAAACTTCCCTAAGTTACTCCATTTTGTTCAGAGCCATTTCAGCAGCAACTTTGCTCCACACCAAAAGGAAAAGGGGAGCAACCTTGGGCCTTGGAAAATTGCCCTAGCCATGAATCATGGAATGTGCTAATTCCAGACATTATACATCTGACTAACCAGCTTGTTTCCGCTTCTGTAATCCGCTTGCTATCTTGGGTCATCTTGACATAGGGCGTAAGACCACCCTTGTTATCTTGTATTGTATGACCACCTAGAAGTCGTTTACCTGGACTGTCTTATTATACTTATTATGGCTAAAACAGTTGGCCAGTTTTTAAGGTCACAAAGTTGAGTGCCAAGTTATATGACTGTATTACTTGTGTGTATAATGATTGGTTGTTGATTAATAGAGTCAAAATTCTGCTATGTTGTACAAACCTGATTGGTTCACAAATGTCCTGTTTTAATAATATTTCTGTAATCCTATAAAAACTCTGTCCTGACAATCATCAGAGCTGCTTCTACTCCTGAGATAGCCCGGCCGGTCAAAAATTAAAATTTACCTTGCTACTTTTCTTAAAGTGGTGTTGGTGATTTTTTTACGAACTCTGACCTATAACAAGCTGAGGGTGTAATTTTATTTTTTCTCCTACCTGGGCCGCTGAGTTGAATAAATAAGCAGGACCTTCCAACATCAACGAAACAGGAGCTTGCTCAGGGCCCAGCTGCACAAAAGCCTCACTAATATTTTTACTTTATCTTTGGGGGTATTTTTTAGTATGCTATTTCAACAACACTCATGTTTTTATCTTGTATTCTTCTTCTTTTTAAAAACTTCTTTCTTTCCTTCTTTCTTTCTTTCTTTCTTTCTTTCTTTCTTTCTTTCTTTCTTTCTTTCTTTCTTTCTTTCTTTCTTTCTTTCTATTTAAAGACTCCAAACCTTTATTGTTCTCCACACGATGCTGGGGTCAAGGGCTTCAAGGGCTCCTGGACTACGCTGCCCATATTATTACTTTTATTTTATGTGTATGAGTGTATTGCCTGAATCTATGTGAGTGCACCCATGTCATGTGATGCGGCAGAGGTCAGAAGAAGGCTTCAGATTCCCCTGGAACCGGAGTTAAGGACAGTTTTTAGCTACCATGTGGGTGCTGGGAATTGAACCCCTGTCCTCTGCAAGAGCAGTCAGAGCTTTTCACTGCTGAGCCAGCTCTCCAGCCCCTATATTCCTCTTCTTAAACTAACCTAATTTTGACTTTGAGCTTTCTCATTATCAGAAAATATTCTTCTTTTTCTTTTTTATTTATTTATATTATTTTTATTTATGGAGGGGTATGTGCACTTGAGTGTGGGTGTCCACAGAGGCCAGGGAATGATGTCAGATTCCCCGGAACTGGAGCTACAGGTGGTTGTGAACCACCCCATGTGGGTGCTTGGAGCCAGACTCAGGTCCTCTGGAAGAGCAGGAAGTGCTCTTAACCACTGAGCAATCTCTCCAGTCCCTGCTTTTTATTTTTTAAAAGTATGTTTTAGGGGCTGGAGAGACGGCCCAGTGGTTAAGAGCACTGACTGCTCTTGCAGAGGACCAGGTTTGATTTCTAGCACCCATATGGTACCTAACAACCATTAGTAGCTCCAGTTCCAGGGGATCCAATGCCATCTGACTTCTGCAGGTATTGAACGACATGGGTGCACTTACATAAATGCAAGCAGCACACTCATACACATAAATTTTAAAAAATACTTTAAAATATATTTTAATCTGTTTTATCTCCTTTTTCTTTACATAACATTCTTTTCTATTTCCCTTCTTTTATATTTAGCTTTACATTGCTTCTCCTCTATTTTTCCTCTTTCCTTGTGTTCTTATTTACCTCATTCATTTGCCATTCCTCCATTTACCCCAAATAATTTTTAACTTCTAACACATTCTACACTACCTCATCTTAGTCTATGCTTTATGATCACTGGTGATGTAGCAATGGGCTTTAATTTATACTAAGTGCTGTTCTAGTTGTCTGTTGCTGTGATAAAAATCACCTTGAGGGAATAAAGACTGCATTTGGCTTAGATGTCCATGTCACAGTCCAACCTTGAGGGAAGTCAGGGTGTTACGGAAAAATTCTTTGAGCAGCAAAAAGACCAAGCATTCATTCACCCAGGAGAGAGTGGGAAAACTCACTTATTCCTTACTCATGCTTGAGGACCCCAGAAGCAACAAAGCCTTTTAGATTTTCTGGGGCCCTGATCTGGAGTACAGATGAAGATTTTATAGTCAGGTTTGCGTCATCTTTACATCATCATTTTATGATTAGCACCTGACCCCTATGTTTCTTCTCATAACGGGCCATATTATCTTAGGAAAAGCCATCCTGAGTTCACTCAGTCAACATAGTTTTCGAATTAGATGCCCCAGGTATGAGTCAGGACATCTGCCACCTTTTGATCTACAACTATTTAAGCTAACTAGCCTAGGACCAAGTCAAATGGTCATTTCAGTTTACAAAAGCAGTTATCATTGGCAGACGTTTAGATTTCTAACACGTTTGATCTACACCTTTCTTGGACTAATTGGGACAGGTGCCTCATTAAACTATTTGGTGAACTTTCCATTCTCTTAGTTTTACATTTTTATCAACAGTCAGACATAGTGAGTGGAAAGCATCACAGAACTTCAAGGCATTACAGAGTAATAAAGCATCTCAGGGTAGTAAGAACACCACAGAGCTATTAAACATCTCTGAACATCCCACAGTTACAGTTCAAGGTATCCACCCATTAAGTGAAACAAAGGAAACTTCAAATAGCCTAAGCTTACAAAGACATTATATAAGAATACAGTTAGTTATAAGAATATATAAGCTAGGGCTGGGTGTGGTGGCACACGCCTTTAATCCCAGCACTTGGGAGGCAGCGGCAGGCAGATCTCTGTGATTTCAAGGCCAGCCTGGTCTACATAGTGAGTTCTAGGACAGCTGGGCTACAGGGAGACCCTGTTTCTCAAAATATATATATATATAAAACCTTTTCCTATCAAGGGCAGGAACTGAAGCAGGAACCTGAAGGGAGGAGCTCAAGCAGAGACCATGGAGGAACACTGCTTGAGCTTGATAGAATGCGTGAATTGCAGAAGAGCCACAAGCCTCATTAGGGAAAGTCATGAATCCCTTAAAGTGTCTAACAGGCCCTAAATTGGCTACCTGGCCTTGCTCAAGCCTTATCAACTGGTCACTCCTGGGACTGAGAGAGACTGTTTGTGGAGCCCACCTGTCTCCTTTAGTGCTATAGATAACTCACCTGCCTGTCTGAAAAAAGAGACTCTCAAGGACACCAAACCTGGGCACTAATTCAGCTCCCCACAAAGTACAGCCATGTCTCACAACTTTTGTATACCCCCCCCTGCGTTCTTCATCTAATTGTAGAAGCTTGGTTCCTATGGTCAGCCTCTATCTCTCATTGAGTCTTCTTTGAATAAAGGAAGATACATTCCTTGCCTGTTGAAGGTCTGGCTCTGCTTTCTTGTCTCCTCCTTTCTCTATCTTTCCTTTTATTCTCCAGAATAAATCTAACACTGCTTACTGTCTTGCTCCCCTTGGGCCCAAACAGCCAATGCAATCCCAAACAGAAAGATCAGTGCTAGAGACATCACAATACTGGTTTCAAACTATACTACAAGCCATGATAATCGAGACAGCATGGTACTTGCACAGAAACAGACCAATGGAATAGAATAACAGACTGAAAAATAAACTCACACAGCTACAGTCACCTAATTTCAAACAAAGCTGTCAAATACATACATTGGAAAAAAGACAGTCTCTTCAACAAATGGTATTGGGAAACTGGATAGCTACCTGCAGAAGAATGACACTAGATCCATGTCTTTAACTACACACAAAAATAAGTTAAAAATGGATTAACAAAAGCCAGGCATGGTGAATTCATGGCCAGCCTGGTCTACACAGTGAATTCCAGGCCAGCTGGGGCTGCAGGGAGAGCCTATCTCAAAAGAACTTAAAAAAAAGGATTAACAATCTTAAGGTAAGAA
This sequence comes from Nannospalax galili, assembly GCF_000622305.1. Lineage (NCBI taxonomy): Eukaryota > Metazoa > Chordata > Mammalia > Rodentia > Spalacidae > Nannospalax > Nannospalax galili. The sequence goes on along the minus strand of NW_008348662.1, from coordinate 1,097,959 downwards.
CTGAAACTGTTGTGGGAAAAAACTTCAAGGTATAGGCATCATCAATGGTTTTCTGAAAAGGGATTTAAGAGAATAAGAAGTAGTCCCAAGAATTGACTAGTAGGATTATGAAACATTAAGAGGTATCTTCACAACCAAGGACACAATCAGAAGAGAGAAGAGACAGCCTACAGCATGGGAAAATCCTAGTCAACTACATATCTATCACACAGGGGATCGCTATGTAGAACATATAAAGAAACACAAAAATTAAAGACCAAAACAAACAAACCCCAAATCACCCAAACAATAAATGGACTCATGACCTGCATAGGCAATTCTCAAAAACATAAATAAAAATACTCAAAAAGTCATCAAGGAAATGCAAGACTGTTTTGAGATTCCATCTCACCCCAGTCAAAATAGCTATCCTTAATAAAATCTATTTTATTTTAGAAATTAAATAAACTAGAAGCAACAGGGACTGGAGAGATCACTTAGTGGTTAAAAGTACTCGCTGCTCCTATAGAGGATGTGGATTCAGTTCCCAGCACATTGGGTAGCTCACAACCACCTGTAACTCCTGTTACAAGGGACCTGACACTCTCTTCTGGTCTCCGTGTGCATATGTATGTATATAGGGGTTTCCTAGCCCCCCCCAAGATTCATTCATCTCTACTCTTTTTTCCTCCCATCCGGCCTCCCTCCTCCTTCCCCAGTCTCAGTGCCCCAAATAACACCTGCCTCCCACCATCCCCTCCCTCCTAACTTCCCTCCCCCTCCCCACACCATAGCCCTTGCATGTCTCCTCCCTGCTGAACATTCCCACTTTCTTCCCTCCTGCATGGTAGCATCTTTTCCCTACTATCCCCCTATTTCTCATTCTTTCTTTTCTTCTATGTATCCTTTCCATTTTCCTGGATTCTGGTGTTACATCAGAATATATATACTCACATATAAGGGATTGGGGCTACAATCCACAAATGAGGGAGAACATGTGTCACTTGCTTTTCTGGGTTTGTGTTACTTCACTTAGTACAGCAGTTTCTAGTTCCATTAATTTACCTGCAAATTTCATCTTTTCTTACTGCTGAGTAGAACTCTATTACTTTCCTTTTAAGAGTTAACGTAGAGGGAGCTTTTTGTCACTAAAGTTGACTGAACTCTTTCTGATTAGTTGCTACTAAACTCCATTTAGAAAATTCAACCTTATTTGGGAATTTTCATGCTTCCTTACTGCATCGCATTTAACATGTATAACTCTATTTTGGTTTGGTCTCCTGGGGCTTAGCTCAGGAACTCAGTAAAAAAAAAAAGATTTTCTATACATTTTAATGGATAGTGGTTTAATCTTGGCTTTATAAATAGCTATGAGGTCATAGTAATTTTTTCCAAAGGAAACAAGTAATAGTTTATTCTTGAGCCAAATGGGAGTGACCATGAGCTAGGAACATGGATTCAGGGTGTGTGTGTGTGTGTGTGTGTAGGCACACTTGCCATGGTGCATGTGTGGAGATCAGAGAACAACTTATAGTGAGTCTGTTCTTTCTTTTCGACATTTGGGTTCCAGAGATCAAACCCAGGTCCTCAGGCTTTGCAGCAAGCAGCTTTAGCTGCTACACCATCTTACCGGTCCATGAATGTCTATTATGGGATCTAGAGATAATTCAAGATAATTTGATTCTGGATCTGTAACATTCCAACTCCCCACAATCACAGAGTTGTAGTAAGTCAATCAGACATGCATAGTCTTTAATACAGGTGTATTTTTCTTTCCTCTAGGAACTTGGCTCTTACATTAGATTTTCAGGACTTAACAAAGGAATTTTATACAAGACAATTTTTTGAATTTTTAATTGAATTTTTGAGAGCTTATATCGATCAATCATATTTAGACCCTCCCTTATCTGCACCCCATTTATAGACCCCCACCAGGTTTTATGTATTCTGTCATACATATTAAGGCCTATCAAGCCAAGTTTGTGTCCCAAAATATCCTTTGATGTGAATCCATCCACTGGAGCCTGGTTAACCTATCTAGCATCATTCCCTTAAAGAAAACCAACTCTCCCTCTCCTAGTAGTTACTGGTTGCCAATAGTTCTTCAGTTAATGTTGGGGCTTCCTGCTCATTTCCTCACTTTGATGCTGGGTTTTTGTCTGGTTTGAACTTGCACGAGTCTTGTGCATTACTGTAAGTTCATATCAACTTCCCAATGGTCTGGAAAACTCTGTTTCCTTATGGTCGCCCACTCCCACCTCTGGCTCTTGCAGTCTTTCCACTCCATATTCTGCAATGGTCCCTGAGCCTTGGGTCACAGAGGTTTGATATAGGTGTCCTACTCAGGAATGAGCACTCAGTAGTCACTTCTCTGCACTTTGGCCAGTTGTGGCTTTCTGGATTAATCACCATTTGTTGTATGAGGAAACTTTGCTGGTGAGAGTTGAGAAATGCATTAATATTCTTTCTGTGCCCCTTCTGCTATGCCCTTGAGCCTTAGGTATAGGGGTTGCATTGTAGAGTGTCACTTAGGGCTGGGTACCTCATAGGCACTTATTCTCTGCATTTGGCTAGTTGTGGAACTTTGTAATAGTTTTTATCTGTTGTAAAACAAAGCTTCTTTGATGAGTAGTAAGAGGTACACTTGTCTATAAATATTAGGATACATATTTAGAATACACTAAGACATTACATTGGTCTAGAGATGTGACAAAAGTAGGTTTTTCTCTAGGAACTATGACCTCTCCAGTCATGTATATTTGGCTATATTTACAGTACCACATATGAGTTCTCTCCCATTCAGCAGGCCTTAAGGCCAATTAGACGGATGTTGATTACCCCCAAGATAAAAGTGCCACTACTGCACCAATATTGACAGTTTACCGGACCAGTCACTGTTGTGTTTATTAGGCTTTACAGCTGGGTAGGACCATTGATTTTCTCCCTTGTCCATTTGCAGAGTATCATCTGATAACTATGAGAGCTAGTCTTCAGGGAGGAGGCTTCCAGGTCAATTCCAGCTCGATTATTCCAAGTTCTAGTGTCCAAAGTTTGCCCTGTCTTCAGCAATAGGGTCTTATCAAATTCTGGGAGGTAATCAAGGGCTGTGACAATAGCCTGTGTTATTTTGGGAGTCTCTTGGACTACTCTGACCAGCAAGACAAAGGGAGGTTTCCTCTACCTAGGCACTATGTTTTTTTGTTATATAGCTTTCAGCTACACATGTGCACTCATAAATATAAATTTATATATTTATATTGTACGTGCATTTTTCAGTAGATTTTGAACTAATACATTTACCTCTGGTTTTTCACACCACCTAAGTGTTGTTTATCACTCCTTCTTCTCTCCCTGTATACCCCTCCTTCTCCATCTCCAGTTAAAGACCCCTGTTTCTCCCATTTCCCCCTTAATAGTGCCTGTGTCCCGCTCTTATCTCAGCCTCTTGAGCTTCTTCATCTCCTTTACCCCCATGGTTCCTTTCCATTTTCCTGCTGCTGTGGTTACATCAGGATATATATTCACATCTAAGAATTTGAAGCTAAGATCCAAAAATGAAAGAGAGCATACATCGCTTGTTTTTCTGAGTCTGTGTTACCTCACTTAGTATAACAGTCTTTAGTTCTATCCATTTACCTGAAAATTTCATGCTTTCATTTTTCTTTTCTGCTGAGTAGAACTCCATTGTGTAAGTATGCCACCTTTTTGTTATCCATTCATTGGTTGAGGGTCATTTAAACTGTTTCCATTTCTTAGCTCTTGTGAAAAGAGCAGCAACAAACATGGCTCAGCAAGCATCTCTGCAGTAGGATGAGTCCTTTGGGTATATGACAAGGAGTAGTATAGCCAGATCACATGGTAGATTTAGTTTTAGTTTTTAAAGAGCTTTCTACTGATTTCCACAGTGGTTGTACCAGTTTGCATTCACAATAGGTTAAAAAAAATATTTAAGAATAAAACTAACCAAAGACATTGAACACTTCTACAATGAAAACTTTAAGTCTTTGAAGAAAGAGACTGAAGAAGACACAACAGATGGAAGGACATCTTGTGCTCATTGATTGGTAGAATTAATATTGTGAAAATAACCATCCTGTCAAAAGCAATGTACAGGTTCAATGGGACCTCAATCAAAATCCCTATGACATTCTTCACAGAAATAGAAAAAATCCCAATCCAAAGTATTTCAGCAAGACAAAAAGTTTTACTTGCAAAAGGTGCAAAGCTGCTCCAAATCCAGCAAGCAGGCACACCCAGTAAGATCCTGCTGGGCTTTTATTACTAACAGATAGAAGTTTTCTGCCTCATTCTGAATGGTCAGATCCTGGCCTTAAATTCTTATGCAACTGACTCAAACTGACACTGTCATTAAGCAAAATGCAATTTTCAACACAGAGTTTAACCCTGAGCACATATTTTGATTTCAAAAAGTGCTGGCCTTGGAGAAATTTGAATTACTGCCAAGTGGCTTTTTTGCAACTTTTCCCATGAAGCTTTAGCTTAGGTAACCTTTTGGTAGAAAAGACTGTGAATTTCTATTACATTTCCATGGGGAATGAGGCAGAGGATGATAGAGAAGGGCACCTGCTATCTTCCTCTGGCCTCTGTGCCCACAAAGCATGCGTACTTGCAGACACACATGCACATTCACCACACACACACACACACACACACACACACACACACACACATGCTGCACATGTACAGAAAAAGATAAAAATGAGATAAATTAAAAATTTTTAATTGAATTTTTGTGAATTTCATACAATATACTTTGATCATATTTACATCCCCTCCCCTATCTTCATTCCCTTACTGGCCCCACCATGCTTTCATGTACTTTAAAATATATAACATATATTGTATTTTTATATATATACTATAGTCTTTAAGGCCTATGGAGTCAAATTGGTGTCTCCCAAATATCCTTTGGTGTGGGTCTATCCACTGGAGCCTGACCAATCTACCAGGAATCTCACCGTTAAACGAGACTGAATCACCCCCTCCCAGCAGACATTGGTTGCCCATAGTTATTCAGATAGGGTTGGGGTTTCTTCCCCACTTCCCCACGTGTGGCTTGAGTTTATGTAGTACCTGTGCATTCTGTCACCTTTGATGTGAGTTCATATGAGTAACTGACAAGGTATCTGGAAAACTCTGTTTCCTTGTGATCATCCACCACCTCTGGCTCTTATAATCCCCCCCCCCTTCCACAGTGATCCCTGAACCTTGAGAGTGTTGTGCCCAGTTCACGAGACCCCAAAGACCACCAAGGAGCCGACCGATGCAAATACACAAGGGTTTTTTATTGTTACAAGCTTAAGCTTGGGCCCACTCTGTCACCGACCTAGCGGATCTCAGATGTGAGACCCCTTGCTTTGGGAGACAGAGGTTTTTATAGGTTTATTTCAGCAAGTTCAGCAAGTAGGGGAGTAGGGGGTCTTCGGCCTGGCAAGCATCTGATTGGTTGCAGCCCAGTGCCAAACCATAAACTGCTAGCTTCAGGAAATCTGGAAAGACATCTGGACTTTTAGTACTTTCCTGTCCCTGGTTAATTGACCATTGGCGGGGGAGTTGTTCTCTATCTGTGCCAAGTATTGTGGTTTTTCTTGGAACAGGGCCCAGGGATGGATCAGTCCTATGGAGGTTTTATCCAAGATGGAGTCACTCAGGTCTCTCAAGAGGAGATGGTGTTCTATTCAGGGACAAGCACTCTGCAGTCTCTTATTCTCTGCACATTGATCAGTTGTAGGTCTCTGTATTAATCACCATCTGCTGCATGAGGGCACTTTTCTGGTGAGAGTTGAAAGATGCATTAATCTATGGGTATAACAATAAGTCATTAGGAGTCAGTTTAATATTATGTCTATTTAAATGGGGGAAGGGGTATAAACATGATTAAGATGTTCTGTATGAAATACAAACACAAATACAAAAATTTAATTAAAAATTTAAAAATTATGTCTATTTAGTAGAATAATAGTAGAGGGCTCATCCTTATGGCCTGTGGCCTGTTTAGCCTATTCCTAGGCTTGGTGTTAGTGTCAGATATGGAGGTCCATCTTCTGAAGTGGACACTAAAAATTTGTAGGCAAATGAATTGAATGGGAAAAAAAAATCATCCTGAGTGAAGTAACCCAGACCCAGAAAGACAAACATTGCATGCTCTCTCTCATAAGTAGATGCTAGCTTTGAATTCTTATATATGTGTGTTTCAGTTAGAAAATCCATGGAGGTCAGGAAACTATCTTAAATAGTCATGAGTAGGAAGGCTTTCTGAAAGGGGAAGTAGAATGCAATTATCTAAATGGGAAAAGGGAGACAATGAAGTAAGAAGGGTTAAATGGGATGGTGGATGGGAGGGCAGGGTAGAGGAGGGAGTATGGGGAGGGATAACTAATACTAAAGACCTTTAGAAAAAGCCATATGGAAACCTACCACTATAGAAGCTTCTTAAAGTATATACATATATATTATAAAAAGAGATTAAACAGGGGTTGGGGTTGGGGATGTAGCTCAGTGGTAGAGCACTTGCCTAGCAAGCACAAGGTCCTGGGTTCAGCCCTCAGCTCTGAAAAAAAAGAAAAAAAAGAAAAAAAGAGAAAAAAAGATTAAATGGAGTTTTCCTATAGCATGGGGCATTACCCCTACTAGATACCACAGGCTAACAAATAAAAACACACAATGCCAGAAATAGACTCCCTATCTAGAAGCTGTTAACTAGGGATCCTATAGACCTTCAAACAATACTTGCTTTGCCTCTGCTCTTGGTTACCCACAAGAACTTGATGGTAAGACCCTATTGCTGAAGACACTCCATCCATGAATTGTAGAACAACTAAGGAAGAATCAAGCTGGTGCAGACTTCAAAGCTTCATCTCTTCTAGCTAGCTTTCATTGTTCTGGAAGGCGCTATGCATGCTACCAGAGGAAAAAAAAAGTAATCATCAGCTTTTCCCAGCTGTGAATTCTGCAAGCTACAACTGGCCTAGCAAGATACACCCACTGGTGCAATAGTGACATGAAACAAGCCAGGTGTGGTGGCGCACACCTTTAATCCCAGCACTTGGGAGGCAGAGGCAGGTGGATCTCCGTGAGTTCAAGGCCAAGGCCAGCCTGGTCTACATAGTGAGTTCCAGGACAGCTGGGGCTACAGGGACACCCTGTCTCAAAAAAAAAAAGAAAGAAAGAAAGAAAAAGAAACTAACCACTTTCAAAGTCTTAAAAAATTATAACATTATTTCTTCCTTGCTGGGATGGTATAAATCCCCTCATCTCCTGAATTTTCTCTCAATGGGAAGAACAATTGCTTATACCTTGGAGTTCAAATAGACTAGATGGTCATAGTCTATAATGCAAGCTGCCTTCTGTCCGAGTTGAATTTATATGCAGGAGTCAGCTCTCCTTTAACTCAGTATAAAGTGTTTCTTTAACCCTAGCATGGAAGTAGAAGATAACATTTACCCAGCACTTGGGAGGCAGAGGCAGGGGGATCTCTGTGAGATCAAGCCCAGCATGGTCATACAGTGAGTTCCAGGCCAGTTGGGGTACAGGGAGACCCTGTCTCAAAAAGACAAAAAAAAGTGTCTCTATAAGACAATGTCTGAGTTTATTTGTGCTCACTGAATTTGGGTTCAGGTTCCTGTGTTCATACAGTTCTTAGGGTCTTAGTCTGTGGGTGGGGCTAAGGATGGGGTTTGGAGACATAGGTAGCACAGCTGACACTGGATTGCTTCTCTTTTGTCTGCTTCATGCAAGTTGTGGATCTCTCATCTATATTTTTCTTTTGCTTCTAAAGACTCCCCCCACCCAGTGTAGGGGGTCAGAGGGATTATTCATGGGGACATAGGAAAGTGCTATTTGTTCCTACTGATGGACCCAAGTCCCTCCAAAATGATGGATTTAAACTAAAATCCCCCAAGCCTGAGAAAAACTGTACAAGGAAGTAAAAATGAAAAATAATTCTAACTGCTAAGAACAAGCTGAGCTGACCTTTTTCATGCTCCCTGCCCAAGCTGGAAATCATCCCAGAAATCCCCCCCTACCTCTGCATTTCCCACTCAAGCCACCACCTATACATTAGATATTTAACATCTGAATCCCAGGAACAATAGCCTAAGGAGTCCTGGTTTGGGGATCCTGTGTTTAAAGAAGTAGTACATGAGTTTAAAACCAGGGGCAATAAAATGGCCTTTAGTATCAGTGAGACAGGATTATATTTTATGATTTATAATATAAGCAAAAATGTAATAATTTTGTAAGTATATATAATTATGTTAATACAATATTTTCCTTGCTCCATCCCTGTTCCTCTAGCCAGCCCAGGCATGCTTGTGCCCACTTTTTTCTCAGCAAGCTCTCATGTAACAGACTCTCTCCTAAATTCTCTGGCATGGATGCCATCAGCATCTACAATCTGCCTATCCATCAGGAGTGGAATTCCATCTACTTCTGCATGATCTCAGATGTGCTCATACTCCTTGGAGACCTTTCTTCTCTTGCTCTTGGCTTCTTCACTGGGTATGAACTGCTGCATACAGAATGTACAATGTTTCCACAGAATACTGAGAACTGTGCTGCACAGTGCTGAACTCAGTCATCCCTAAGGAGCTGCTGTTGTAGGTCCAACTAAGCTAAATTGGAAGTTTCGATCATTGAGAGAGAATCTCCACAGTGCCCCTGTACTAAGTATCATGGTTAGAACATATGCGTGTGTCACATTGAATCATGTCTTGGTTTCAGCATGTGACAATTGAGTGGGGCTCAGGAGAATTACTTTTTTTAAAATCAAATTTTTGCAAATTTCATATAATATATTTTGATCATATTTAGACAAAATGAATATTTTTAATGCATGTTCTAGATAGCTTCTGTTGTCAACTCGACATACCTGGGAAGAGGGAACCTCAGTTGAGGCATTTCCTCCATCAGATTGGCCTGTGGCCATGTTTGTGAGGCATTTTCTTAATTGCTGGTTGCTGTGGGAGGGCTTAGCCCATTGTGAGCCGTGCTACTCCTGGGTAGGTGGTGCTAGGTTGTATAAGAAAGCAGGCTTAGCGCAGACCAGGAGAACAAACCAGTAAGCAGTGTTCCTCTATGATCTGTGCGTCTGCTCCTGCCTCCAGGTTCCTGCCCTGAGTTCCTACCCTAACTTCCTTCAGGGATGAACTGTGACCTGGGAGATGTAAGATAAAATAAACCCTTTCCTCCCCAAGTTGATTTTAGTCAGTGTTTATATCACATCAATAGAAAGTAACTAGGACAGAAACTGGTATCAGTGAGTGGGATTATTGCTTGGGAGTTGTAAACTGAAACAAACCCTTTCTCCCCAAGTTGCTTTTGGTCATGGTGTTTAGCACAGCAATAGAGAAGCAAATTAAGACAAGGCATATAGTGTTTTGCCTGCATGCATGTAGTGTAACCACATGTGCAATACCCATGGAGGCCAAAGAGGGCATCAAATCTCTGAAACTCAACTTTACAGAAGTTTGTTAACTGCCATGTGAGTGTTGGCAACTGAACCCAGGTCCTCTGTAAAATCAGCCAGTACTCTTAACTGCTGAGACATCTCTCCAGCTTGTCAGGTGAATGATTTTTACCACATGGTTGGTTTTGCCTCAATCAGGAATCAACCCCCTTTCAGTAGAGTGCTCAAGGGGTATGGTAACCCTGTGCAGTGCAATCATGACATCAGATGTCACTCAAAACAGTCACCACACAGCATGCTAAGGTCTGTACTCCTAAGAGCAGATGCCTCACCAGGACCCTGTAATGGTTAATTTTATGTGTCCACATGAAGGCTTGATCCCAGCTACTGATGCTAATGGGCAGTGGTAGAAACTTCAGCATCCAGTTGGAGGAATTTAGGTCACTGGGAACATGCCTTTGAAGGGCATGTTGGTAGCCCTTTCCTCTTGTTCTCTTTGCCTCCTGGCAACCATGAAGTGAGCAGCTTTGCTTTAACATGCTTCTCCTGACATAATGTTCTATTTCACCACAAGGAACCACAGACTAAAACTTCTGAAACTGAGCTAAAATAAATCTTTTCTCCTCAAAAATTGATTACCTCAGATATTTTTTCACAGCAATGGAAAGCTGACCTATACAATGGCCAAACATTATTGTGGTTATTTCTGTGAGAGAGTTTGGGGTGAAATTAATATTTAAATCTATAGACTCTGTGTAAAGCACATTGCCCTCCACAGTGTGGGTGATTGTTATCTTATTAATTCAAGCCCTGCTAGAAAAGACTCCTGGTTCTCCTCTGAACAAGAAGCAACTGTGCCAGCAGGAGGCCTTAAACTCGAACTACAACGCTGTTCTTCCTGTTCTCCAGTCTGCAGATTTAGACTTGCTAACCACAATGACTGTGAGAAAATCCTTAAAAAAACCCTTGAGCTGAGTGCATGCCTGTAATCCCAGGTACTTGGGAAGCTGAAGCAGGACTATTGTGAGTTCAAGGCCAGCCTCCCAAGGATCTTTGAATAGCAATATCCCAATTCAAAATAAAAAAGAAATGAATGAAAAAAGAAAACCAGGCTGGGTATGGTGGCACATGCCTTTAATCCCATCACTTGGGAGGTAGAGGCAGGCAGATCTCTGTGAGATTGAGGCCAGCCTGGTCTACATAACAAATTCCAGGCTGGCTGGGGCTACAGGGAGAACCTGTCTCAAAAAACCAAAACCAAAAACAAACCAAAAAAAACCTCCAAAAGACAAAAGACCACACAACCAGAAACAGCTATACTTAAACAAATTAAATATGTTTTAATGATAATAAAATAAATATCCTTCTTTTTTAATGTAATATTTTTTCTTTAAAAAATTTTTTTGATTTTAACTTTTACAAAAACTTTACTGAGAATTTCATACATTCCCACTCCCTCCCTTCCAACAACTCCCATATCTCCCCATCACTTTTTTCTTTTTCTTTTCTTTTTCTTTTCTTCTTTCATTTATTTATTTATTTTTATAGGGCTTTTGGGTACTCTAACATTACCCCCTCTGAAGAGGTAACACTAAAATCTTTTAAGGATTAGATACAAGCTCCCAAATACTTTTTGACATTTTTGGCCTTTGGAACAGAGTATGTTGCTAACAGTCCCAAGGACATTTAATGTCATATTTTTATTAATTTTTTGAGAATTTCAATGATTTTCATCCCCAGCTCCTCCTCCTAACCCCTCCCAGATCCACCCCTACCTTCTCACGCCTTCCCATCCTAATTCTTCTATTTTCTTCTTTTATTTATTTCACTGTATTTGGTTGTTTTGGCAGGGAGTATGAGACTGGGTTTCCCTGTAGCCCCAGCTGGCCTGGAACTCATTATGTGCACCATGCTGGCATCAATCTCACAGATATTCTCTCTCTCTCTCTCTCTCTCTCTCTCTCTCTCTCTCTCTCTTTCTCTCTCTCCCCCCCAAGTCCAGTATGTGCTGCCTATATACTCATGGGTGTAGGTATCCCCTGAAACATGGCTGACCTACTAGGATCACACCCTTAAGGAAAACTGACTATCCCTCCCCCAGAAGACATCAACCCAACCATATACATATCCTATTGGTTCTGTTTTTCTGGAGAACTCTAACTAATACAATCTGTCAGATGAATCTACTACATTTGCCCATGCACACAAAAATCCCAGTTCTCAAAGCAAACACCCAGGATGCCCTGTGGAGCAAACACATCTGAAAAGTAGACTAAATACCCTACCTTGGCCCTTTCTAAAAGATGAGAGGACACCATAACACTCTAGCTGACTGACAGAAAATGTATGGGCTTATAAGTGTTGCAGACTTTGAAAACAGCTGATGTGTAGTATCTGTTTCCAGCAATCGTGAGGCAATTCTTTATTGAAACTCCATCAAGTATCAGCCTATGGTATACCTTAATACCATTTGAGGACACCCCTTGTAGCCATGGTGGCCACTGGTGCTCATGTAATAACTTCATGGGGCTTTGGTTGATACTAGTTCCCAAATCACAATGTTCCCCAGAGACTCCTATAGATTTAAGGAAGGAACTCTGTGTTCTCCAGGGAGTTACAACACCTATGATTGAACACAAATAAGTCTGCTTTGCCCAACCATTGGTCACATGCTGACCTGTTAGTTTGGAAAAGCCATTCTATTACTATCACAGTTTACTCAACTGTATGGGCAGTTATTATGCCTGCCCTACCCACATCATAGGGTGTTACAAGAGCATATGTGAAAATTCTTTGTAGCCTGGGAAGTAGTCCACAACTGTGAAGTATGACTGAGTGATCCCCTGAAAGATTTCCATGTTTGAGGTATTTTAGACAAAGCACATGAGTCACAGCATCAGAGATAGTTTTATTGGTCCCTGGATATGTCTCACACTTTCGTGTCTGTGGTCAATAAAGGACTTATGGTGTTACCTCGTCAATTGTAGCTGGCTGGTTGATATATTCTAAGGAGTTTTATAACCTGCATATGAAGGGTTTGATATTGGCTCCAATGAGAATCAGCAATTTAACCCTACATAATCCAATATAAGAAAATATCATAAATCCCATTCACTCTCTGGCACTGACCTTCTTGAGGGTAGAAATGGTGTCTTCTTCGACTGTTATTCCTGGTATATAGCTCAGTGCTTTGCCCTTGGTGGGCACTAAATAAACCACTATTGGACATTATTCAAACGCCCAGTCTATTATTCTTTCTCCACATGTAAACTAAACTAGTGGGATGGTTGGCTCAGTAGGTAAAGACACTTGCCAAAGCTTGTTGACCTGAGTTTGATCCTTGGAACCCACATGGTAGAAGGAAAGAACAGACGCATGCAAAATATCCTCTGACCACATGTGTGCTGTGGCATGTGCATGTGTGTACACATATGACCACACGCGCGCGCGCACACACACACACACACACACTGGTAAAGAAATCCATAAATAAATCCATAGATTCTGTGTTCAAGGTATGAAAAATAGTGTAGGTTTATTGCTCCTGATGTTTCAACTTGCTCATGGTAAAGGACAATAAGGCTTACATATCCATCTGGTCTCTTCCAATGAATGCAAAGGACAAAAGTACATAATCAGATCAGATCCCATTCCCTTTTACTATGGGAAAACACTGGCAAGGTCTTTCCAAGGTATTGGAAAGCATTGATCCATTTGTCCAAAGTGTTTCCGCCTGCCAGTGAGCGTGTGAGTGCATACCATGCCCAACCGCACATGGTACAGACTGTGAACTAGTACACTGGGCCCCAAACCCATGTCTAAGAACAGTGTCAGAAGAGGGCAAGAAGAGCTGGCAAGCTTTTCCCCAGAAGTTACCAGAGCACAGCAACAGCGTCTGCCCCAAACAGCCATCTCTTGTATACACCACCCTCCCTCAACCAGGAACATTCCTGAACTGTAACTTGTAACCTGGGCAACAACACAGCAGGCCACAACCACAACACAACAGGACTGGAACCACAGGAGCGTCCTACTGAGCAGTCAGCAGCACATTTAAAGAGAGTGTTAATGAGGGGCTAGAGCAATGGCTTTGGCAAAGATCCCAAGTTTGGTTCCCAGCATCCACAACTGTCTGTAACTTCAGCTCTAGGGGATCCAATGCTTTCTGGCTTCTGTCTGAATTCACAGGCACATACCTATACGAGGGCAAATGTACATAAGTGTAATTAAAATCAATTGTTTTCAGAAACAGAGTGTTAATGACAGCAGCACACACTAAAACAATGACACTCAAGAGACCCCTATTTCCAAACACCCTTCACTGAAAATTATTCAGCCCAATCTGGTGAACAATGTAGGAAGGAGCTCTGCTTCCACTTGCATTTCTCCCTCCTTCCCTTTTACGAACTTGTTCATGTTTTACCAAAAGATAAAATTTAATCTATAAGAAACTCAGTGATCCCTACTGGAAAACAAAGCTAGTCAGTGGTGTCCAAAGGCAGTACTAAAGATTGATTTCTTTCCTTCTATTTGTTTTCTGGCATCTGCGGCCAGAACTGCCCAGGGACTAGTAAAACTGTCACAAACAGAAGAATAATGATACCTTGGAACTTCCTTTACCTGGGAAGGACGCCACCCATAGCATTCTTTTCCGGGTAGCTGGTGTCCCTGTCAGCAGGATGAGTTTAATTGCCACCGCCAAGGGCTCTACTAGGACTTTGTTGAAGATATTTTGGTAAGGAATCTGAAGGTTATTCGATGATAGAGAAAGCTTTGCGAATATAAATTTACATCATCTTTTCTTTCTGTCCCTTGTACCTCTCTTCTCAGCACAGCCAAACTTTTCCAAAGGTTCACTCCACAATTCCTCCCCCATCAATTATTTAACCTTCCTCCCTCTGGGGCTTTTGCTCCTATGTTTGGTCATTGGTTGCTTCCTTGACATGTGCTCCTCTTCTGTCCACAACTAATTTGTGTATTTTCTTGACTCTCATCTATCTGACACAGGTCAGGTGCTTTGAAGGGATCTGATTCTGTCTTGTACTCTTATCTAAACCCTAAACCCAAGTCTTAGGTGATCATAACATCACATTCCCTAGTTACAGTTATTAATTATTAATAATCAAGAAGGGATGGACACATGATTTAATTGGAGCCAGTATGACAAGAGGAAAGATTTGCTGGCTCTTTGGGGAAAAGATACAATTTCATTTCTTTCTGAGAATTGTTGGTGATTATATATTTTCCCCTCCAATTTAAATGAGGAAGTCATTAGTCTCTATCTTAGGTGGTAAGTTGAGGAAGGGAGAGCCTTTGTGTGCATCTGACACTTAAGAAAGCTGAATGGGGGCACAGAAAGTTTCCAGGTACCTGAAGATATTGTTGAACCTCTGAGCCAAATTATGCTTAAAAGTTATCCTCCCTCTGAGCTTACTGTTGGCTGAGTTAAGAAATAATTTTTTTAAAAATAATTAATTTATTTGCTTATTTATTTTGTATGTGTGTATGTATACATGAGTACAGACCCAAGTCATGGCCTGTGTGTAGAGGTCAGAGGACAACGCTCAGGAGTTGGTTCTGTCCTGGCATCTTATGTGATCTAGGGACCAAACTCAGGTCATTAGGTCTGTGCATGAGCATCTCTACCCACTGAGCAATCTCTCTAGATCAAGAAATCTTCTGTTGTGTTTAAGTCAGATTGCGACAAGTTTTTAGTTACTTGCAGGAAAGCAAATCTTTACATACCTGTTTCAGAATTGTTCTTGCTTACTTAACGAGAAACCTCAAGCTACCTGAATGCAATAGTCTTTTTTCCAATCTCTTTTCTTCCCAACAGCATTTGACAACACACATTTTATGCCTTCAGACAATCTCTTAGGTTGGCTTCTGTTATTTCATACACTGAGGTTTTTCATTCCCTGTAGTTTCCCTTATTCAATCTCTTTTACCAAGCCTTTTCCCTCCAGCTGATCCCTAAATGTTGGACTTCTTCAGGGACTGGTCACAAACACACTTTGATAATGCCTTCTACTTCCTTGTCTTTAAATCCTTTTATATAGCAATGACTCTCAAATTCATAGTCTCCAATTCAGTCTCATTTTTGAGCTGCAGTTGCCATAGTAACATCTTCACTTGGACATCTTATTGTAACTGAAAACCTCCTGTTCTCCACTGTATCATCCATCTCTAGCATCATGCCTGATACAAAGTAAGCTGTTCATGAAAATTTTTGAATAAACCAATGAAGGCTAGATCAATAAGTGAGTAGATCAGACAACAGTGTTGTTTAGTTGCAAATAACATTACCCTAAAGCAAATTTAGTAGAAGACAATGGGATTGTCTCAGCTGAGCACCAGGATAGGAATGGTGGATTTAGGATTGTCTTCTTATTCCTTCTTCATGAACAGCTACTTCATCTTCCTGTCTGGATACTTTTTTGTCGTTATTGTTCTAGAGATTTTAGATCTGGGGGCTGGTAACTCTTAAAGATCCAAAGAAGCTTGAAGGCCAGGTGGTCTTTCTGTTTCAACTGGTCCCCCTTGTGCTATTGTAGCAAACAATAAACGTAGAAATATATAAAAGACAATAAACATAGACAATATATAAATGACCCTGGCAGCATTCCAGTAAAAGTATTTGAGGCATAGGTGGTTGATCCTTGTTCTTGACCACCAACAGATAGAAGAGCTACATGTCAGCTTAGCTGTTTGGTTCTGTGATATCAGGGTTTAGATCATTATCCCATCTTTGGTGAGACTCTGCAAGGTCATGTAGTATGGCTACTCTTGGGGTACCCACCTATATTGCAGGACGTTTGAAAATGGAGGGCAATTCCAAGGACAAAAATATACTGCAAAATTCCAATGTCAGAAGTTTAATTCTTGATCTGGCATAAGTCTGCTCTGTCTCCAGCATTTCAGAGTAGGCATCGCTCTCCCGGGGCTTGTGTACTCTTCCGTTCTCTTATCTTTTGTACCTAGCCTTACCCCTTAATTCCCGTCAATTCCACTTCTAAAATGAACTGTCAACACGTCTATTCTCCCTCCCTCCCTCTCTCTCTCTCTCTCTCTCTCTCTCTCTCTCTCATTCTCTTAGTCCAATCAGCATCTTTCACCTGGTCTTCTACAAGGGCCCCAACTAATTTCTTCTCTCTTGCTTACCTCTAATCCAATCAATAGCCAGAGAACACTTTTAAAAATACAAATATGGGGGCTGGAGAGATGGCTTGGCACTTAGGAGCACTGATTGCTCTTGCAGAGGACCTGAGTTCGGTTCTCAGAATCCACATGGTGGCTAACAACCACCTCTTCTGGTCTCTTCAGGCGTTGCACCCACAGCACTCATGCACAAAAATAAAAATAAATACAAATTTAAAAATACAAGTATGTGTTAGGGTTCAGATCTACAGCAATCCCCAATTCCACAGGGCCTCACGGTTTTGCAGGCCCCCTGAGAATGCAACAACTGAGATAATGAGCACCCTGATCATCAGCAAGACAAGATAAACAGACTCTCTACACCTTTTGACCCCAGACCCCCAATTACTGCAAGGATCCACTTCAGCACAGCATGCTTCCCCTTTGATGATCTTAAAGGATAAACAGGCTCGTTATACCTTTTGACCCAAGACCTACTGCAAAGAGCCATTTCATCACAACCTGCTTTCCCTTTGATAATCTTAAAAAAAAAAAAAAACAGGCCTCTGCACCCCAGACTCACAGATGTAGGAACTGTTTCAATTCAGGCTATCCCCTGATAAGTTCACAATATATAGACCCTTATCCCATAACCCAGATCTGGCTGATGGAAGGGAGCAGTTTGACGGAGGTTCGTCTCTCCTGATAAGCCCTGGGTTTTCTCTCTCTCTCTCTCTCTCTCTCTCTCTCTCTCTCTCTCCTTTCCCTCCCTTCTCTTTTTCTCCATCCCTTCCTTTTTGGATTTTTTACATGATACCATGCCCAGAAACAGGCGTGAATGAAGACAAATATGGGACCTGAAAGTGTCATCACGAACCTACAATTAGGAGGTGTGGTAAAGAACTAATTGGTTAATATTTGCAAAATGCCTGGACATTCTTGAATAAAAGGCCCCATATAAGTTCAAAGTACTTGTAATTATTATGATTATTGCTATAATTTATGAGATTTAGCTGTACATCTTATAATAAGATGAGGTCAACACTTTTCAAAAGAGGAAGCAGGACAGGGCTATATAAATCGATGTGTGTTCACTAGCTCTAAGGAGAGGAGCTAACTGAAGACAGGTGAGTGTGAAACAGATATGGAACTTGTGTGAGCTTACTTAGAATGAAAAATCCAGTGTATGATTGATAATGGTTGTATCTCTGCTGATGAGTGAACAAGGAGAACTGGATCAAATGAAACTTAAGAACCTTGCAAAAGAAAAAACATTTAAAATATGTAGATGATAGGATAATTTTCTTATTTATTACAATCATTAAACAAATTCATATTTCTTTTAATGCATATAGAGTTTCTTTTGAATATGTGCGCATTCCCCAATCCGAGAAAGGGAGAACAGAAATGTGTGTCATTTAATAGTAACAGTAATAGTGAGACTGTATAGAAAGCCAGGAAAATGTTGGGCCCTGAGTAGGGAAAGAAGTCCCTCACTTCAGAGCCTGGTTGAGGCATCTTACCAGCAGAGAAGCAAGAATTCCAGCACAATTAACAACTGTCTAAGGCCTTTCTTCCTTTCCTGCTGTAAACCTATGAATTTCTAGGAATCTTACCAGAAGCCCCATTTGCAGGGAAAATTTGTTAAACCCTTCATGCAACAATTTAGGCTTCTGGTTTTCCTCATCAGATTACATCTCTAAGAGTCACATTATAATCTTACTTATCAGAAGAAAGAGAAAAGAGGGGTTCTTAGCAAACTTTTGAGATGTAACCCAAGAGTTACCAAAATGGTATAGATGGCTAACGATAAGACACTTCATTGCAGCTCTCCCCTGTGGAGCCCATGCCCACTCTTAGGTATGCCTCACTCTTCTGAGTACCTCTTTCTGAGTACCTCTCTGTTTCATACCTTGGGCTTAAAACCTACATGAAAACATCTTTATTAAAATCTGCAACTCTGCTTTATACTGGCTATTCCTGAAATTCTTTTCTGCATCAAAATCATGAATCCTGGGTTTGCTTGAGTTGAGGACCCTAAAAGATTAAAGGAATTCCTCAAGCTACTAAGGGTAGTGGGAAGGGTCTCCCTGTCTCCTCTTTGCTAATAATCAACTAGAATATTTTTTTGGTGTCTTTCAAAAACCAAAGGACTAAAGTGTTTGTACTTTTCTATGTGGTAAATCTCCTTTCTGCTTTCAAGCTCAATCATGTAACATCAGACCAAACATCACACGAGGTGTATTGATAGCAGTCCTGTTTTTTCTGGAAGCTATGAAATAACTAAGGCAACATGTCTAACACTTTAAGTCTTGTCTATCAGAGCTAAAAGTCAGATATGCTTTAAGAGTCTACTGATGGAACAGAGAGGCTTAATTATGTTTGATATGGTATTTGTTCAGAAGGGGATGTTCCTGAGCTAGCGTAAGAAGAGCTGTCTTCCTGAAGTTCTTCACTCTAGGAAACCCAAAAGGACAAAGAAAAAGCAGGAGCATGGAGGTGCACTGATAGAAGACCCCTTTTAGGCATAGTCTCCCCAAGCAAGGGAGTATTTGTGGATTTGCCAACAAGGAGGAAGGAGGAAAGAGGCTTGCTCAGACCTTTTAAGTCTTCTTGGGCTGGTGTTTACCAACTCACGATCCAAACTTAGCAAGTGCGTATGGTCATAGGCCATGTGAAAATGCAGTCTGCAAAAGGGATGGTTTAAATGAGCTGTGTTGGCCTACATTTGTAATCCAAGAATTGGGGAGAGTAAGGCAGGAGGATCATAAGTTCCTTCTCAGCATGACTCTGTCTCACAAAACCAAACTGAACATGGTAGTTCACATCTAAAATCTCTATACTTGGAAGGCAGAGGAAAGAGAATTCCAATTCAAGACCAGACTGGGGTATGTAGAAAGTTCCAGGCCAGCTTGGGCTATGAAGCTCTGTCTTAAAATGCAAGCAAGGATATGTAAGCAAGCCAAGATCTGTAATGTTGTGGCCTCATATTGTGCTCTAAAAAGTTAGATGCTTTTTTTTCCCTGGGACATGCGATCTTGGTGGCAGAAGAATTTTACGTTTATGACTGTCATTACTATTGCCATTTAAAAAAGACTATTGGTACAAAGCAGTCTGCAAGGCAACAGCCTGGGGCATGGCTGTGTGTGTGTAAGGAGACCAGAACAGTAAAAGGCATGCTGCTGGAACAACCCATCAGCCCACAGGGAGCAGGATCACAGAGAGATGGGTTAGCAACAAAGCAAGGGTAACAACACAGCTTGGCCCACAAGACCATGTCTGATGTGGCTTCTTAGAGTAATTCTCAGTTCTTCCAGGACCAGTTGGGCACATGAGAAGGTGGGGTTATCCTCAGATATCAAAGTGTTAATGCAGCACATTTCCAGACTGTTTAGAGGGCCCCAAGGACCTGGTTACCCAAGGTTAAGGTAAAGCTCTAGGACATTCATAGAAAAGAATTGGGACTTCTCTAGTGAGGGAACTGTAAATACCAAAAACCTTTATTTCTATCCCTTCCCACCCCATGATAAATTGTTGAATGCTGAGGAAGAAATAGTCTTTATTCCTTACAAATCTATGCAGTGCTTTGGGGATTACAAAATGCTCAGTAGATAGAGAAGGCAGGTAAAGGAAGCCATCTGGATTGAGGCCACCAGGACCTTGAACTAATCTCTGAGGGATGCTCAGGTTATCTGCTTTAAAAGTGGCCTGTTGCTGCAACGTGACACTCGCTTGCTGTCTGCTACTGTTTTGCTTTTTAGAATGGGAAAAACAATGTCACTGTAGATATTGTGCCTGACATTTAGATACCATGTTTGTCTTGGGTTAACATTTTCACAATGGATTCAAGTATGGGGAGTGGAAGGATACTAACAAATGAGTCACAGATGACCAGTGGACACTCCTTGAGCACACCCAGGGGATGCATCAACAACTTTTAAATGTATAGTACTTTCTGGCACCTGTACAATTGGGCCATGGAATTTGACTCTTCCAGTATACTGTTTATGAGTGGATTACCTTGTCTGTCTATAATAAGTCCATTGTCACTTTTTGTTCTTCCCTGACATAACTGAAAATAATTACTTTGAAGATTGGACATGAAGGGCAACCAGAAAGTAGTTTAGTGTTGCTAAGTATCTGGTGCATGCATTTACATAGACTCGGTCAAGTGCTTGCTCAACATAGATGCTTATCCCCCTGCTTGGAAAATGAGGTAACTCTCATGTTGCAATGAAAGTTAAGTGTTTCCATTTGGGTTTCCAAGAGGAAGCATCTGTCTTTCCTGGAAAAGTATCAAGAAGACTGAAATATCTAGGGTTAGCATTTGAATGCGAGGACCCTTTCATAAAGCCAGTGAGCCTGGGAACATATTTTTTTTGTATCTAAGAAGCTCTTTCTCCAGTTCTTTTTGGGAACTGATTGTCCTTATTCAGTCTTCAGGGATCAGAGATGCTGAGTACACTATTATGTTAACGGTTAAATCTGAAAGTTTCTGCCGGTGCAAATAACATTCCAAATTTCTGTACATTTTTGGTCACCGAACATGACATTTTCTGCTCAACTAAGTGAAACTTGACAGACCGGTATTGTAGGAAAGATAAGTACAAAGTATGGATTGCTTTCAGGACTACATGCCATCTCAGTTCATGAAGATGGAATTCAAGAGACTTCCTTAATGTCTCTCCATCTTGGGACATCTCATCCTAAGTGTCAGGAGAAGCCCATCTATACTAATACACTTAAAAGAGGGATTGGGGATGTAACTTAAGAGCATCTACAAGGACCTGGGTTCCCAGTACCAAATAAATGGCTAAGTGAAAGTGGGGAGCACCATGTGGTCACTCACTGGTCCTGGTCACCTGTTCTCTAGACCAGTAAACACCTCAAGAGTCTAGTTCTGGGGTATTGCCATGACCTACTTACCAAGGGACTTGTCCTTCTACCCTCCCTGAGTTCTGGCCCAGGAGTGCTATGCTATGAAGAAAAAATGGAGAACATGGTTCAAGGTGATCCAGTGGTTCTGGGATTCCCCAGTACGGAGAGCAGAGCAGTGCAGAGAGTCTTCCACCTCCTTCCTTCATCCAAAGGGAAGAATCAGTGTATAAGGACAGAGTGCCCTTTGCTCCAACCTAAAGAGAAAAGAGCCAAACTCAGGGAAGTCATCAATACAAAATTCTACTTTTCATATCACATTTGAATAATGTAAAACACATCAAAAAATCCTTTTCAGCATCCTGAGTCGAGCCACTATATTTCTCAGTGCTGAGAAGCAAAGTATTTTGGCTTTTTATTTGATATATTTTTGTTTTTTTTGAGACAGAGTCTTGCTGTTTATCTCAAGCAGGCCTTGAACTTGCAGTAACCCTCCGGTCTCAGGAATGCTGAGATGCACCCGCCCCACACACACACCTAGCCCATCTTGGCTTTATAAATAATTAATACCCAGCATCTCTGTGTTTCTTCTCCTCTCCTCTCTTTTCTTCTCTTTGTTTTAAACAGGATCTCACTATGTAGTCCAGGTTGGTGTTGAATTCAAGATCCTCCTGCCTCTGACTTATGAGGGCTGAGATTGCAGATTTTGCACCAAATATCCAGTATCTTGAAACTATTCTGAGTTCCTGTGAGCTAAGTCAAAGTACAGAGGGAGCACTTGCCCAATTTCTGCTTTTACGCTAGGATTCAAATCCTTTACTTTCTTATTTTGGATGTGGGAAACTTGTTCCATTCACACTCCCCAACAGAACCAGTGCATGTTGTTATTATGATGATTGGCATTTTCACATCTTTAAGCTAATTTTGATTTTAAAAGCATTTCAGGTACCATAGAACCATACTCAACATGTCTGCACTGTGGTGGCTTCTGGGCCTTCTGGCCTTGACTGGTGAGTGTGTTTCATTTTTTCCAAATAACTTGGAAATAGGAAAAGCAGCATAGAAAGCTAATGGTGTGCTCACATTTATATAACTGAAGTGGAAGCATTGTTTTTCACCTCAGAGGTCTGATAAATCCTGGAGTTAGCAATAACTCCAAAGGCAAGAGCCTTTCACTGGCAAGCAGCCTTTTCCCAAGCGTCCCATAAAAGGATGGGGTTTCCCACAGCTCACAAGAGGGCTTGCAAAAGCACTGATTGAAACCCGACTTTAAATACTCACCACTGATAACTGTTCATTGCCACTATAAAAACTTGCACCATCTTTTGGTTATATTACACATTGCTGGGACAAAAGCAACTTAAGGAAGGAAGGGTTTATTTTGGCTTTCAGTTCCAGAGTACAGGCTGGTCACATTGTATCCAGAAAGCAGGTCAGGAAGCAGAGGGAGATAAATACTGATGCTCAGCTCACTTTCTTCTTTTTACTCGGTCTAGGACCCAGTCCATGGAATGATGCCACCACATTTCAGGTGGCATCACCTTAGTTCACCTAGTCTAGATAATCTCGCACAGACAGATGCAAAGATTTGTTGCATGGTAATTATAAATCCCATAAGGTTCACAGTCAAGATTCACCATCACACAGCAAAATACTGAATTTATTTAGAGTTCATATGTTTCCGTAGAAAGATTGGGGTGGATTCTATAATAAGACTGATATGATTCAAATTGGAAGCAAGCGCCAAAGAAATCAAGATCTGACTGAGCTATTAACCACATAGCTGCAGTTCTTGAACTCCAGTTTCAGCTCTAATGTTACTTGCAGCTGGGCCAAAAAGTGAAAACACTTGTTTTATAAAAACATTTATTCATGTATGTATGTATGTATGTATGTATGTATGTAGGTATGTATGTATGGGCATCATGTACCACAGCATGCTTGTGGAGGTCAGAGGACAGCTTGCATGAGCTGGTTCTCTACTTCTACCATGTGGACCCTGGGGATCAAACTCTGTTTGCCAGGCTTGGCATCAGGCACCTTTGCTCATGAAGCATCTTTACAGCCTCAAATGTGCTTCTCTTTTGATAAATAAAAGGATGTAGCCTAGTTTCTTGGGAGAAGCAAAACTCTTGGCACTAAAAGAACTGTTTTATTTATTTATTTATTTATTTATTTTTTTATTTATTGTCTAATTCATCCAACACATATTTTAAAATTTCTACAAGGTGCCAAGCACTGAGAATATAAGGAGCTTTGAGGGTCATGTAATGCAGTTAGTGAGAGGTCACAAGGCAGGCAACAATTATTCAAGCCAACTGTCACATTGAGGGTGTTTGTCACCAATCATAAAGATAGAAGTGCTCTGGCTAAAAAATTGAAAAAGACATTTTCTTAATTTTTAGTAGTAATATATTCTCAAAACACCAGATCTTTCTACGAATATATTTCTTTTAGTCTCATCCTGTCTGTGAAATAGAAGCATTTACGCCCAAATGCTATTATTTTCAGATGTCAACTTCATGAAGCTGTTATAAAAACATAGAACCTGGGGCTGGAGAGATGGCTCAATGATTAAGAGCATTTACTGCTCTTGAAGAAGACCAGGTTTCAGTTCCTAGCATCCACATGGCAGCTCACAAACTCCAGCTCCAGGAGATCTGACACCCTCTTTTGGCCTCTGCAGGAGCCTATATACATGTGGTACACATAAATTCACACAGGCACACACATATAAAACAATAAAACCTTAAAACTCATTTATCTAAATATACAGGACTCATATAAAGATAAGCAATAGATATATTTCCAAAGATCTGAAAATCACTGAGTTAATGACGTACAACCTATCTTAGTCAAAGAGCAAAATATAATTTAAAAGTACTGTCATAGGACTAAGGAGATGACTCAGATGATAAAATACTTGCCAGGCAAGCATATGGGTCTGAGTTTGATGCCCACGCATATAAAAATTCAGGCACAGTGGTGCATACCTATAGTCTAATCACTGGGAGGTAGAAATAGGATTTCTGGGGCTTGCTCGTCAGCCAGCCTAGATGAATCAGTAAGCTACAGATTTAATGAGAGACCTGGTTTCAAAAGATAAGGTAGATAGTGATAGATAGAAAAAGACACCTGATGTTGACCTCTGGTTTCCACATGTATACACACATGTACACGTGCACCTATCACACAGAGACTCATACACACAAATGTTTAAAAATTTTTTTTCATGAGGAATTCTTACAGGCTTACAATGCTGAGATGATTCTCACAAGGAGCAATTTCCTGCCTGCTAAAGGGTTCTTGTTACTGGCTTATGCACTCTTCTCCTGGTGTAATCTGTAAATGTACAGTGGTCCCTCACTGCAAGGGAGGAAGGATTGGTTTCAGGACACCAGACACCAGAATTTTCAGATGCTCAATACTCATATATAAAACAGCATTGTATTTATATAAACCCTACATGCAGCTCATATGCTTTAAATCAACTCTAGATTATAATACCTATACAATGTAAACTCTATATAAAAAGCTTTAAAAACTGTATTGTTTAGGAGATAGTGACAAGAGAAAAGGTCTGTATATGTTCTGTACATTTTTTCCTAAATATTTTCAATCAGCAGTTGGTTGAAACCATGGATGCGGATCCCACAGATATGGAGGGCTGAGTGAGTTGTAAATGCTACCCCCTTTCCTGGTGGGAAGAGGGGAATGTACTTCTCTTTAGTGGCCTTTGTGAAATTTCAATAGCATCTATAATAACATGATATAGCATCTATAATAACACCTGTAATCGCAGAACTTGGAAGACAGAGGCAGGAAGACCAGGAATTCAAGATTACCCTTGATTACACAGAGTTTGGGGCCAACCTGGGCTACATGAGGCCTGTTTTAAAAACCTAAATTAACTAATTAATTAAAGCAATGCCTCATGTTTAATGATGATTAGACTAACAGAGGAAGATCTCAGTAGATGTGAGACAGAAGAGGAAGATGCAGAAAAAAAGCACCTGACATAGAGACCTGGTCCTATGACTAATCTTCACAAACCCTCTCTTTGTGACCTTAGGCCTCAGCCTAGAGTGCTCTTAAAGAAACTAAAACCAGTCCAGTCCCATTGAGCATAGGCTGAGAATCCAAGAAACCCCTGGCTTTAAAACACGTTTCTCCAGAACAAACATGAATACTTTACCAGACCAATGAGCTATGAGATAACCCTTGAGCTTTGCAAAGAGGAAATTGCTCCAATAGCTTCTCATGTCTGCAGGAAAGGAGGTGAGAATTTAAAATCAAAGTGGTGTCTATAATACATTCTTAGCTTGCTGTTAATGTAAATTTCAAAAGAATTTCCAGTGTAGAGCAAAGGGGGTGGCATTCTATTTCTTATAGACTTTATTATAATTCTTTTTGTTGATTTAATTAATTCACAGCAACATGAGAAGTACTCTAACTCAGTACCTCGGGCTGAACTTTTCTTAATCTGCAGGCTCCTCTGAAAGCAGCAATTGGGGATGCTATGGAAATATCCGTACTCTGTACACCCCAGGAGCATCTTGTGGGATCGGAAGACGCCATGGCCTGACCTACTGTGGTAACTGCAGTCTCTATGGGTGCTCTTCTCTCCCAACATATTCTCTTGACCCCCACTGTTTCTCATAGTTCTACACCAAGGAGTGGGGGGAGAGAGCATGCACCATGGAGTCCATAATCAGAGTCCTGGCTCTGCTTCCTGAACAAGTCACTAGCTCTCTTTTTTGAAGTTGGGCTAACAGTTTTCCCCGTCTTGGTGCAAACTCAATATCATTGTTGGGTGATAATGTTTCTTTTTCTTAAATTTTTTTTATTTATTTTTCTATGTGCATGACTGTATTGCCTGCATGTATTATAAATGTACCCACATTGTGCAATGCCTGCAGAGGTCAGAAGGGGGCGTTAGATCCCCTGGACTGGAGTTACAGATAGTTGTTAGCCACTGTGTGGGTGCTGGAAACTAAACCTGGGTCCTCTACAAGAGCAGACAGTGCTCTTAACCACTGAACCATCTTTCCAGTCCCCTGGGAAAGCTTTGGTAGGATTCTTAGGATGGGACCAGTGGAGCCCACGCTTATAGAATTATAGAATCTGGAACAGAACAGATCCTGAGAGCCTAGTTGAGAGCCAGCGGTATATAACCTAAGTAGATGAAGGAGGTCTTGATTCTGGTTGACAGAAAGAGTCCTAATCTCCAGTCAGGGAATGGCCACTAGGGATTTAAACTTGGGGTTTTCAGTCCTAGACCATTTCTTGGATCCTAGAAGTATACTTTTTCTTCCCCTTTAAGTTTCAGCCTAAGCCACACCCAGCTATATCTGTCTTTCTGTGTTTGTTCTAGGCGTTCGTGCCTCTGAAAGGCTGGCTGAAATAGACAGGCCATATCTTCTGAGATACCAACCCATGATGAGAACTGTTGGCCGGAAATACTGTGTGGATCCTGCAGTGATCGCTGGTGTCTTGTCCAGGGAGTCTCAAGGTGGTAATATTCTGGTCAACATGGGCAGCCCAGGCAATGGAGTCAAGGTGGTGCAGGTAATGCTCTATCAGTTAAGGTAGCTGGGGAGATAGTTTGGTAAAGTGCTTGCTGGGCAAGCATAAAGCCCTGAATTTGGATCCCCAGTGCCCATATAAAAAGCCAGGCATGGTGATGTGTACCTGTAATCCCAGTGTTGGGAAAGGGGAGACAGGTAAATCCTTGGAGCTTACTGGATGGCCAGTCAAGCAAGTCAGTGAGCTCCAGGTTCATTGAGAGGCCTGGTCTCAAAAGATAAGGTGGAGAGAAATTGAGGAAGACACTCTGGTCAACCCCTGGCTTACACACACACACACACACACACACACACACACACACATCCACACATGCCCAAGTACACAACCCACATGAACATGTACACACACACACACACACACACACATGCACACATACACACACACACACATGGCCCTTCTGCTTTATGGCACAACTCCAAGGGAACACCATCATTGTTTTGTTGCTGACAGCACAGCTCCATAGAACACAGAATGAATGGCGCTGCCAGAGAGACACAAGAAGCACCATGACCACTGCACTTGTAGCCACAATTTATTTCCAATGTAAACAATATTAAATACCCAGGACACCACCCAGGGTACGCTATTCCGAGTTACTATTAAGGTAACTGGCTCAGGAGAGAGATCACAGAGTGTATCTTTGTTAGGTGGTTTCCTAGCCTTGTGGCCTTAAATAGGTCATTTTACTTCACTGGGCCTGTTTTTCCACCTCTAAAATTCCATTTTGTTTTCAGCAGTGCTGCGGATTAAACCTGGGGCATTGTGCATGCTAAATAGATACTCTACCACTGATCTATACTTCCAGCTCCCAAACACTACTCCTGTAGAATGGAATGAAGACTCTTATTATGAAGAGTCAATGGAGGGGCTGGAGAGGTGGCTCAGTGGGTAGAAGCACTGGATGCTCTTGCAGAGGACTCAGGTTTGGTTCCCAGCACCCACATGGTGGCTAACAACCATCTATAACTCCAGTTCTAGGGACTCTGATGGCCTTTTCTAGCCTCCACAGGCATTGCACACATGTGGTACACTTATATATATGCAAGCAAACACTCATACACATAAAATAAAAATAAATAAAAATGCTAGAAGTAATTAATGAAATAATGTAAAGAAGTACCTGATAGGTTCTCAACAGTAAAATCCCTTCCCCCTTGTCTTATTATATTCACAATTTTAAACTTACTATAAAAACTAAAATTTAAAGTTTGTGTAGTATATTTACATTATTTTTATTTTTTAAATGATTTATTTATTCTTTGAGAATTTCATATTCTGTATTTTGATCATATTTGCATATCCACAATTTCTCCTAGGTCTACTCCCCTTCTCTACTCACTCACCCAACTTCATGTCCTCCTTTTTTTTTTAAACCTAGCAAGTCTAGTTTGTGCTATATCCTCTTGGGTGTGTGGCCATCCACTGGAGCATGGCTGACCTACCAGGGGCCAAAAGAAAACTGACTCTCTCTCTCCCAGCAGCTGTCAGTGGCCAACAGCTCCTCAGCTGGGGTGGGACATCATGCCCACCTCCCCTCTCCATGCTGGGATTTTATTAGGCTTGAGCTTGTGCAGGTCTTGTGCATGCTATCACAACACCTGTGAGTTCATGTGTGAACTTGCTCTGTTGTATCGAAGAACCAATGTTTCTTTATTGTCGCCCACTGCCTCTGACTCTTATAATCTTCCTCTTCTTCTGATCTTAACAATCTTTAAATTATCCTCTCATGACTACTTGAAATGAAACCACAATTTTAAAGTATCAGAGTTCATGGACAGCACAAATTGGACTCAGTAAGTTAAAATCACACACACACAAAAGGTCACAAAGTTGAGGGTAGGAAGAGGAGTGTGCCTAACAAGAGTTGGTGGGAAGGGTGAATATGATCAAAATACAGTGTGTGAAATTCTCAAAGAACTAATAAAAACGAGGGGAAAGGTATCTTATAACACTTTATCTCATTTTGATTTGGGGGTGCCTTCAATAATCTGATGAGTTGCAGGGGTGGGTTGTAGCAAGTCATCCCTGACAAGAGAGGAAATGGACTCAGAAGAGTCACTGTTGTAAAGTTACACTGTGGGGAAGGATGTCTTGTGAAAAATTTCTACTTCCCTGTTCTGTGTCTTTTGTGAAACCTATTTCTTGGGGAAAGGACAAGTCTATCTCCTTTGAGATGAAGTGAGAACCCCCTAAACTCAGACATTTCTCCTAAATCTGATGAAATTTTTGTGATAAGTGGTAACCTAAGGTATGCAAGTAGGCTTAGAATTACCTTCAGACATTCTGATCATCTACAAGGAGAATTAAAGTACAGACAGGACACCCTTCCTGGTCTCTTTGGGGTTATATTTGCAGCATCGAGGAAGGGTGTCACTCTGAATTCTACATGAGCCAACCATCTTGGCTTCCAAATTAATCTCTCGCTGTCACACTAAGGCAAATGTGAAATGACCGCTTATCGCTTCCTGAGCCTAAGCCCTGTAGCTTTATATTTTCTCCTTTTTTGTAGGAATATTTAAAATGAGAGCTGTCCTTTTAACAGATTTCTCCTAAAATACCATTGTGGATTACATAGTATTATTAATTGTAGAGATGATAATGTACATCAGATTTCTAGAAAAGTTTCACTGTAAAACTGAAAGTTTAGGCATGTTAATTGGCAGCTCCCCATCTCCCTCTCCCCTTCCCTGCTGGTCAACGCGCTTCTGTTCTTTACATCTATGAGTTGACAGTTTCATATCCTTCATGTAAGTGGAATCATGTGGTGTTTATCTTTCTGTGACTGGCTTATTTACTTAGCACAATGTCCCCAGGTTTCATCAATATCGTCCATATTGCACAGTTGTCTATCTTTTGAGTCTGAATAATATTACATGGTGTATATATACCATTTTTTCTCTGTCCATCCTTCAAAGACATTTAGGTCATCTCTGCCTCTTGGCTTAGAAATAAACACGGGAGCGTAAATATCTCTACAAGATCCTGAGCTCAGTTCTTTTGAATAAACACCCAGAAATGGGAAATGGGGTTGTGTGGTACTTCTAATTTTAATTTTTGGAGGGAAAACTTCTATATTGTTTTCCATGATGGCCACACCATTTTGCATTCCCATCAACAGTGTACAAGGATTCTAATTTCTCCACATCCTCACATTTCTCTTAAGTACTAACAAGAGTCATCCTGATAGATGTAAGTAGCTTCACTACTTAATCTTCTGAAGGTGGAAGGAGAAAAACACGAGGGAGATGAAAGATGCTGTGTCACTGCCCACCTGGCTCACTTGAGTGTTTCCTCTGCTTTCATCCCTCTAGGACTCAAACTTTTATTCTCCCACAACCTGGATGAGTGAACCCCAGGTTTCCCAGAAAACTGAGGTTCTGACTGCTAGAATCAAAGAAATCCAGACAAGGTTTCCAACTTGGACTCCTGACCAGTACCTGAGAGGTATGTACATCCCTCTTGGTCAGTTGTTTCACCACTGGGAATGAACAGGGACAAATATAATCCACTGCACCAGATTTCCCCAAGCCACAGTTGCCCACTGATAAACAGTTGGGAAAGGGAATCTGAATTTCTGATGAGTATTCTGAAGCAAGGAGGAGCTTCGGGGTGAGGATTAACTTATCATGTGAATTTCAGGTGGACTCTGTGCCTACAGTGGTGGTGCTGGCTTTGTCAGAAGCAGCCAGGACCTGAACTGTGACTTCTGCAACGATGTCCTTGCACGTGCCAAATACTTCAAGAACCATGGCTTCTAACTCCAGATGAAACCCAAGTTCATTATTATATATGAGGCCTCAACTGTTCCATCAATAAAGTTAGCCAATGAGGTCTACAGCTGCAAATATGAGTTGGATCAGGAGGTTGTCAAAATATGATGAATCACATTAAAGGAAGAGGTGTTACTGAATTGTGAATTGTGTCTTTTTAAAGATATTTCCCTAGGTATTAGTTCTAATGTGGATCTCTGTGAGATGAATTCTAAGGCCCGTTAACTACTATTGCCAGGTTCAGCAAATAAAAGTACAGGAACCCCAGTCTACAAGTTAATTCTACATAAGCAATGAATTTGGGGCAGTACTGGGACTCAAACCCAGCCTCATATGTGTCAAGCATAGGCCCCATCACTGAATTATGAATTATTTTAGTGTAAATCTCATGAAATATTTAGAACACAATTTACACTAAAGAATTATTTATTTTCTGAAATTCTGATTAACCTGATTTCTTGGATTTCATCTGGTAACTCTGTCATTAACTTCTTGGATAAAAATTTAATCGAAAACGTTTAGTGATTTTTAGGGTGAGATGTTGGTGACTGGTCTATTTGTGCTGGGTGAAATAATCTGGGGGAAAGTCACTTGCTAAAAGCTTTGCAATAGCATCTTAATCTCTGTTGTCTAAGCTTCTCTTCTCCTCTTCATCCTGAACCATGGAATCTTCTAACAGCAAGCTTCCATTTCTACCCAAAGTATCTGAATCTGGAACTCATCTGAACTTTTCCCTTTTTAGAGGATGTTATGTTTTCGATATAAAAAGTCTCCCAAAGGCTTGGTCCTCAACCAGCAGCATTATTGAGAGGAGCCTGGATCACGAGGGTACAGCCTCATCACTGGGTTCTTTTATTGATGAATTCATGGTTGAATGCGTTCTTAGGAGGTGGAGGAGGTAGGTCACTAGAGGAGTGTCTTTGAGGAGTATATAATTCTCTCTCTCTCTCTCTCTCTCTCTCTCTCTCTCTCTCTCTCCCTGTAATCATAAAGTAAGCAGCTTTTCTTTGCCATGCCTTTCCAGCATGTTTCTGCCTTGCCATAGGCCTAAACACAATGGAGTCAACCAACCACAAAACCCACTAAAATAATGAATCAAAATAAATCCTTCCTCTTTTGTGCTGTTAGGCATT
Organism: Nannospalax galili; assembly: GCF_000622305.1. Lineage (NCBI taxonomy): Eukaryota > Metazoa > Chordata > Mammalia > Rodentia > Spalacidae > Nannospalax > Nannospalax galili. The sequence continues at coordinate 1,066,052 of NW_008348662.1, read as the reverse complement.
TTGTCAAAGACAAAAACTAACACAAAAGGCACTTCAGGCACCGATACAACCAGACTATGGGAGGTGCCCTCAAGGACATTGACCATGTCCCATGTTATTAAATTAGCAAATTCAAATGTTTGTATTCTCTAACAGTAATTATTGTCCCATTCTGTCAACTGAACAATATCAGCATTTCAATGAGATTCCACAATTGTCATCATTTCAAACATGTCTGGTCTGCCTATAAATAGTGTTTTGAAGCAATTCCAACATGTTAAGTACTATATGAAACACCACACCAGAGTTTCTGCCTCCCTTTTTTTAGTTGAAGACAGCAGCCCACCCAAAAGAAAAGAGAGCCCACCATTCTTATGCACAAGGCACAGAGGCAAGGCCTGTACTGTGTGACAGTGTGAAATGCTCTTTTTTTTTCTGTGTTAGAGGCCATTTCATCCTCCTCATGGCCTTTGGTGCCCTTGACAGCCCTTCTTCCTACCTTCCTTCCTGGTGTCCCCACTCTCTGCCTTTGAAGTCCTATGCTCAAGGCTGAATCCAGTTAACAGATTCTCATCATGAACACAATAGAGGAGACCTCATGAATGCATCATGTCCTCTGGAGATGTACATTTCACCAGTGTAAGAATAATACAATGCCAAGCTCTGGCTATGAGCTCACAAGGTGTGGTGGTTTGAATGACAATGTCCCCCATAGGCTCCAAGTATTTGGACATTTTGTCCCCAGTTGCTGGTGCAGTTTTGAGGCATGTTTTGGGAGGTTTCAGGAGGTGTGGCCTTGCTGGAGAAAGTTCACTGAGGGTGAACTTTGAGAGTTCCTAAGCCTTGCCAGATTTCCTGTCTCCCTCTGTTTCATGTGCCTGCTTAAAGATGTGATAGCTCCTTTCTGCTCTAGCCACTTCTGCGGCCGTCCCTACTCACCGTGACACACTCTAACCCTTCTTGAACTGTAAGCTCAAATAAACTCTTCTTTCTATAAATTCCCTTGGTCATGGTGTTTTATCACAGCAACAGAAAAGTAACCAATGCAGAAATGAAACATTTGGGTGAATCAAGTTCTCTTGAAGTCATGTTAAGATGACCTCCTAGGGCTCCCTCCATGGCTGCATTTTCCCAGTAATGAGGCTAGCGCTGTACATGTAGGTGGCATTTCTTATCCCAAGAAATATCTAACCAAGGCAAACATACAAGAGGCATCATGCTGTCAGTGTGGGAGCTCTGGGGAAAGTGCAGTGGAATTAGGGATCATTCAAAGAAATAAAGTATCGATTATACAGTGATTGACAAACATTACTGAACGTTTTCTGCCTGCCAGTCATTCTATCAGGAACCATAAAACAGGGACAAAAAGACACTGTCCTTCCTCATAATTCGTATTTTCTTGATGGCTAAGAATGTTGAACATTTTTTCAAATGTTTATTGACTATTATTATTTTTCAATTGACTATTATTTGAATTTCTTTCCTTGAGAATTGTCTGCTCCACAGACATTAGCCCACTTATCAATTGAATGATTTGGGGGTTTTCTTTGTGATTAATTTTTGCAGCTCTTTATAGATTCTATATATTAATCCTCTGTTCGATGTATGGTTGGCAAAGGCTTTCTCTCATTCTGTATGCTGTTTCCTCATTCTGCTGATGGTTTTGCTGTAGAGAAGATTTTTGTTTCATGTAAGATCATTTGTCAATTCTTTTTTTCTTTTTTAAATACATGTGTATTTATTTTTTTTTCCTTTTTTTCCTTTTTTTTTTTTTTTTGGTCTATTTGAGACAGGGTCTCCCTGTAGTTGCACTGGCCTGGATTCGCTATGGAAACCAAGCTGGCCTCAAACTCACAGAGACCAGCCTGCCTCTGCTTTGGCCTCCTAAGTGTTGGGATTAAAGGCATGTGCCACGATGCCTGGCAGATACGTATTTCTTTAAAAAAATATGTATTTATTTGTGTTGAAAGGAGCACACGCCTGCTGCAGTGCATGTGTGGCGGTCAGAGGGCATAACTCAAGAGTTGGTTCTCTGTCCACTATGCAACTTCTGGGGACTGAACTCAGGTTGTCAAGTGCTGCTGGGGAGGAGAGAGAGAGAGAGCAAGAGCAAGAGCAAGAGCGAGCGAGCGAGAGAGAGAGAGAGAGAGAGAAAGATATACCCTTCAGACTGGAGAGATGGCTCAGCACTTAAGAACACACTGATCTTGCAGAGGACCAGGGTTCAGTTCCCAACACCCACATGGTAGCTAACAACTGTCTGTAACTCCAGTTCCAGGGGGATCTGATGCTGTATTCTCACCTCCCTGGGCATTGCACAACACAGGTGCACCTACCTACATGCAGGCAATACACTCATATACATAAAATAAAAATAATGAATATTTTTAAAAAGACATCAAAGACATTTCTCCAGTGACTTACCTCCTCTACCTCCTAATAGCCCATTCAACCATGAATTCATCAATAATATGTCATGTTTTGGTTATAAAAGTCTCCCAAGGTTGACTTCTCAGTTAGCAGTACTATTGAGAGGAGACTGGATCATGAGGGTAAAAGCTCAACACTGGGTTCTTTTATTTTCTTTATTATGCTACCACATCTGGCTTGGAAAGGTTCACTACTGCTAAGTAGAGCAGAGGGTAGTGAAGGCCCTAAGCTTAGGATGGGGGGTGTGGGAGGCAGGGGAAACCTGTCCAGCTGGCAGGGAGGCAGGCAGGTGAACAGTAACATAGAGGCTCCTGGACACTTAAGAAGTGGTGTTTACCTAAGCAGTGGTGATGCCCTGACTGGTGGGGAGGGTCAGCAGTTAAGAGCACTGGCTGTTCTTTCAGAAGACGTTAGGCATTTAAAAAGTATTTCTCGGCCATTTGCCTTTCATCTTTTGAGAACTCTGTTTAATTCCTTGCTCCAATTTTTCATTGGGTTATTTGTTTTGATGATTTGTTTTTAGAGTTCTTTGTATATTCTAGATATTAACCCTTGGTCAGATGTTTCTGTTTCTTTAGAGAACCCTGACTAATACAGATGTATAGTTGGTAAATACTTTTTTCCTTTCTGTTGGCTGTCTTTTCACTTAAATTATGGTTTCCCTTGCTCTACAGAAGCTTTTTAGTTTCATGAGATCTCATTTGTCAATTGTTGGTCTTAATACTTACACTACTGGGATCCTGTTCAGAATATCTTTTCCTGTGCCCATAAGTTACAGTGTAATCCCTCCTTTCTCTATCATATTCAGGATATCAGGTCTTATGTTGAGATCCTTGATCCATTTGGAGGTGAGTTTTGTGCAGGGGGAAAGATAGAGATCTAGTTTCATTCTTCTATGTGAAAATATTCAGTTTGACCACCATTATTTGTTGAAGATGCTGTCTTTTCTCCAATGTGTATTTTTGACCCCTTTGTTAGAACTCAGGTGACTGTAAGTGCATGGACTTAAATCTGTGTCCTCAATTCTATTCAATTGATCAATGTGTCTTTTTTTTTTGTCAGTACCATACTGTTTTTATTACTAAGCTCTGTAGCATAATTTGAAATCAGGGGTGGTGATGTCTCCAGCTCTTCTTTTATTGTTCAGGATTGTTTTGGCTGTCCTGAGTGTTTAGTGTTTCCATATGAAATTTGAAATTATTTTTTCAATTTCTGTGAAGAATGTTAAAATTCTGTTAGAATTTAATGGAGACTGTGTTAAATCTATAGATTGATGCTGGGCCTGGTGGTGCACACCTTTAATCCCAGCACTTGGGAGGCAGAGGCAGGTGGATCTCTGTGAGTTCGAGGCCAGCCTGGTCTACATAGTGAGTTCCAGGATAGCTGGGGCTATAGGGAGACCCTGTCTCAAAAAGACACAAAAAATCTATAGATTGCTTTTGGCAGGATGACCATTTTCACAATACTAACCCTACTGATCCATGAGCACTGGAGCATTCTATCTTCTTGTATCTTCTTCAGTTTCTTTCTTCAATGTCTTAAAGTTTTGATTATACAAGTCTTTCACTTCCTTGGTCAGATTTATTACAAGATTTTTTAAAGGTTATAGTGAATGGGATTGTTTCCCTGGTTTCTTTCTCAATGTTTGTTGGTGGTATATAGGAAAGCTACTGAATTTGTATGTTAATTTTGTATCCTGCTTCTTTGCTGAATATGTTTATTAGATCTAAGAGTTTTCTGATGGAGCCTTTAAAGTCTTTGATGTATAGAATCATATCATCTGTAAATAAGACTACTTTGAATTCTTCCTTTCCAAATTGTACCCCCTCTATCTGCTTAACTTCTCTTACTGTTCTAGCTAAGTCTTCAAGGACTATATTGAACAGGAATGGAGAGAGCACACATGTTTGTCTTGTTCCTGAGTTTATTGGACATTATTTGAGTTTTTTCCATTTCACATGATGTTGGCTGTGACCTTGTTGTATAGTGCCTTTATTAAGTCCCCTGTATCCCTAGATTCTCCATGAATTTTATCATGAAGGATGTTGGATTTTGTCAAAGGCTCTTTTTCTTTTTCTTTTTTTTTTGGCATCTAATAAGATACTCTTTGTCTTGTTCCTGAGTTTATTGGACATTATTTGAGTTTTTTCCATTTCACATGATGTTGGCTGTGACCTTGTTGTATAGTGCCTTTATTAAGTCCCCTGTATCCCTAGATTCTCCATGAATTTTATCATGAAGGATGTTGGATTTTGTCAAAGGCTCTTTTTCTTTTTCTTTTTTTTTTGGCATCTAATAAGATACTCGTGTGGTTTCTGTCCTTGAATCCTTTTCTGTTGTGTATTACATTGATTAATTTATTAAAAACATAAAACTTAAAGAAATACAGTAAAGTAAAAATACGTCT
>NW_008348662.1:1059307-1060221 GCF_000622305.1 Nannospalax galili | reverse complement strand
GTGCATCCATGTTGTGCAATGCCCACAGAGGACAGAAGAGGTCATTAGATCCCCTATAACTGGAGTTACAGAGAGTTGTTACCTACCATGTGGGCATGGAGATTTGAACCTGGGTCTTCAGCAAGAACAGTGTTCTTAACCACTGAGCCATCTTTCCAGCCCTCTTTTTCTTTTCTTAAATATTTGTTTTATTTGTGTGTGTGTGTGTGTGTGTGTGTGTGTGTGTGTGAAAACCACATGTATGAGGTAGTCACAGAGACCAGAAAGGGCAATAGATCCCTGGAGCTGGAATTATAGGTGGCTGTAAGACACCTGACTAGTATGTGGGGATCTGAACTTCCGTCCTCTGGAAGAGCAGCAAGTGATCTTAACCACCAAGCCATCTCTCCAGCCCCTCCCCTCTTTCTTTGTTATAATCTCTCCCTTACTTATCCTGACACTTCTTCACAGGTCACAGGTCCATTACCAAAAGCCCATTTTTCACTGTTTATTTTGTCCTATGTCACACATGTTCATTATGAGATGACTGACATATACATGTGTATTTGTACATATGAGACCAGGTGTTAAGTTAAGCAACTGTCCTGATTTGCCTGTGTCAAAGTCCAAAACTAACTCATAAGTCTCAATTTTTTTGATTAGTAAGTAAAGTGATGACTTGGATTATGGCATTTCTGTCCATACTTGGTTTTTGCTGATCCTCCTTCTTTACCCTTCTTCTATGCCCCAACCCCCTCCTGCTTGTCGATTTCTCCTTCCAGGAGCCTCTATTCCATTTTCATGCCTTGTGTGTTACATTACCCCATTACTCCTCTCCCTATGACCTCTTCCCCCAACCCATGGTCTTTTATCTAGTTTCATGACCTTACACCACCCAAGTATAAACATACATAAAAATTAAAATCTAGGAGACA
>NW_008348662.1:1057057-1059020 GCF_000622305.1 Nannospalax galili | reverse complement strand
CCATCTAACTTGCCAGTATCTAAGTAGTACCAGCTGATAATATTTTTTACCTAATAGGTTATTTTTTAGAACAGTTTTAGGCTTTCAGAAAAATGAGGGAGAAGGTAAGCATTCTTGTATACTATTGTCACCTCAGTTTCTTCTCTTGTAAAAGATTTTAAAAAATATTTTGTTATTTTTATTTTATGTGTATGAGTGCATTGCCTGAATGTATGTAAGTCATGCAAAGCCAGAGGTGGTCAGAAGACAGCCTCAGATCCCCTGGAACTGAATCTAAAAGAACAATCATAAACATGATCAAGGAATTCAATGAAGTTAAAGAATACACAAACAACCAAATCAAAGAAATAAAAGAAGATAGGGATAAACTTCTGTATGAATTCACAAAAGAGATCAAAACATTGAAGAAAACTCAGGCAGAAATGAAGAAGGAAATGCAAAACTCAATAAGCCAACTTGAAACAACAGGGGAAAGCCTCACTGCTAGAATGAATGAAATGGAAAACAGAATATTAACACTGGAGGATAAAGTTGAAGAATTGGACCACACAAAAAAGACAAAAAAAGAAAACAAAAAAACACAGAAATGGAATGTGCAAGAGATGTGGAACACCATGAAAAGACCAAATCTACATATCATAGGCATAGAGGAAAGAGAAGAATTTCGGGATAATGGTATTGACCAGATCGTAAACAGGATTGTAGAAGAGAATTTGCCAAACTTAAGTAAAGACATCCCCACACAAATACAAGAAGCACACAGAACACCAAATAGACAGGACCAGAAAAGAAACTCCCCAGAGCATATCACACTGAAAACACTAAATGTACAGAACAGAGAGAGAATACTGAAAGCAGCAAAAACAAAACAAAACAAAACAAAAACAACAAGTCACATACAAAGAAAAGCCCATCAGAATTACAGCTGACTTATCAATGCAAACTATGAAAGCCAGAAGAGCCTGGACCAAGGTATTTCCTGTTCTAAATGACAATAGATGCCATCCAAAAATACTTTTCTCAGCAAAAATGTCTATTTTCGTTGAGGGGGAAGGAAAACTCTCCCATGGCATGAATAACCTGAAAGAATATGTGTCCACAAAACCAGTCCTTCAAAGAAAATTTGAAGCAATACAAAGAATGGAGAAAGGAACAACTATACCCTAGGGGCAATAAAAGAAAATAAATAAAGGTATAATTAAGAAACCACAAAATCAGACAAGAATGCAAACAATAATCAAAACGATGGCAACCAATACACATCTTTCAATAATAACTTTAAATATTAATGGACTGAACACCCCAGTCAAAAGACACAGGCTAAGCGAATGGATTAAGAAGCAAAATCCATCTCTTTCCTGCCTGCAAGAAACCCATCTCACCTTCAAGGACAGTCACTACCTTAAGGTGAAAGGATGGAAAAGAATATTCTAAGCAAATGGCATGAAGAAACAAGCAGGGGTTGCAATTCTAGTATCTGACAAAATAGACTTCAAAGTAAAACTAATCAGAAGAGATAAGGAGGGTCACTTCATTCTGATCAAAGGAACAATTAACCATGAAGATATTACAATCCTGAACATATATGCACCAAACTCTGGTGTACTCAAATTCATAAAAACACTACAGGACTTTAAGACACAGATTAACCCCAACTCAGTAATAGTAGGGGACTTCAATACCCCACTGTCTCCATTATACAGGTCAACTGGACAAAGATTAAACAGAAAGATGTCTGAATTAAATGATACCATACATCGAATGGACCTAACAGAAATCTTTTGAATATTCCACCCAAGCACCAAAGAATACACTTTCTACTCAGCACCCCATGGAACTTTTAAAAAAATTGACCACATACTGTGGCACAAAACAAACCTCATCAAATACAAAAAACCACACTAATCCTAAGCATTCTATCAGACCATAATGCAATAAAGATCAGAATCAACACTGGACAAAC
>NW_008348662.1:1056814-1057041 GCF_000622305.1 Nannospalax galili | reverse complement strand
CACATGGAGATTGAACAATACACTGCTAAACACGACTGGGTCAAAGGAGAAATTAAGAAAGAAATAAAAGAATCCCTGGAATTCAACAGAAAAGGACAATACATACAACACAACCTCTGGGACATATTAAAAGCAGTCCTAAGAGGGATGTTTATAGCTCTAAGTGCCTACATTAAAAAATTAGAAAGAGCCCAGTTAAATGACCTAACAATGCAACTTAAGACCCT
>NW_008348662.1:1054849-1056524 GCF_000622305.1 Nannospalax galili | reverse complement strand
CTTTATTCCACTAAATTTTAAGATCTGAAAGAACTTGATGAATTTCTAAAATCATGGGAACCACCAAAGTTAAACCAAGAAGAGGTCAACAGTATAAACAGACCTATAATATATGAAGAAATCGAAACAGTAATACAAAGCCTCCCAACTAGAAAAAGCCTAGGCCCAGATGGATTTACAGCAGAATTCTACCAGACGTTTAAAGAAGACCTCCAACCAATACTACTTATTCAAAATGATAGAAACAGAGGGAGAACTCCCATTCCTTCTATGAAGGCAGCATTACTTTAATACACAAACCGGGTAAAGACACAATCAAGAAAGAAAACTATAGACCCATATCCTTAATGAACATAAATGCAAAAATTCTCAACAAAATATTTGCAACCGCATACAGATGTACATCAAAAACATCATTCATCATGACCAATTAGAATTTATTCCAGAGATTCAGGGTTGGTTCAATATATGCAAGTCAGTAAACGTCCTTAATCATATAAATGGACTCAAAGACAAATGGGCTCAAAGAAAAGGACCACATGGTCATCTCAATGGATGCAGAGAAGGCCTTTGACAAAATTCAACATTCTTTTATGTTCAAAGTCCTAGAGGGAATTGGACTGGAGGGAACATACCTCAACATAATTAAAGCCATATATTACAAACCCACAGCCAAAATCATTCTAAATGGAGAAAAACTGGAAGCATTCCCATTGAAATCAGGAACCAGACATGGCTGTCCACTATCTCTACTTCTCTTTCACATAGTACTTGAAACTCTTGCTAGAGCATTAAGAAAGGAGAAGGAAATTAAAGAGTACTAATTGGAAAAGAAGAGGTCAAACTATCCCTTTTTGCAGACGATATGATACTATACCTAAGAGATCCCAAAAGTTCTACCAGAAAACTCCTAGAACTGATCAACACTTTAGTGGCTGGTTATAAAATCAATCTACAAAGATCGGTAGCTGTGCTGGATAGCTTTAATGTCAACTTGACACACCTGGGTTGAGGGAGCCTCAATTGGGGAATTGTCTTCATTGGACTGGCCTGTGGCCATGTCTGAGAGGCATCTTCTTGATTGTTGAGTGATGTGGGAGGGCCCAGCCCACTGTGGGTGGTGCCACCCCTGGGAAGGTGGGCCTGTGTTGCATAAGAAAGCAGGCTGAACAGGGGCCAGGGGAGCAAGTCAGTAAGCAGTGATCCTCCATGGCCCATGCTCCAGCTCCTGCCTCCAGGTTCCTGCCCTGAGTTCCTACCTTGATCTCCCTGATGAACTGTGACCTGGGAGATGTAAGACAAACCCTTTCCTCCTCAAGTTGGTAATGGTCAGAGTGTTTTGTCACAGCAATGAAGAAAATAGGACAGGAGCCTTTCTATATGCCACTGGAGAGAGCAACTGGAGAAAGAGTACAGAGAAATGCTCCTATTCACAATAGCTGAAAAAAAAATCTTGGAATAAACTTGACAGAAGATCTCTACAATGAAAAATTTAAATCATTAAAGAAGGAGATCAAGGAAGACAGCAGGAGATGAAAGGACCTCCTATACTTATGGATTAGGAGAATTAATATTGTGAAAATGACCTGACCATTATACCAAAAGCAATATATAGATTCAATGCAATCCCAATCAAAATCCCCATGATATACTTTAGAGAATTAGAAAAAAAACA
>NW_008348662.1:1053952-1054203 GCF_000622305.1 Nannospalax galili | reverse complement strand
TAAAAGATGGGCTAAAGATCTAAACAGAGAGTTCTCAAAGGAAGAAACAAAATGGCTAAGAAACATTTAAAAAGTGTTTGACATCATTAGTAATTAGGGAAATGCAAATTAAAACCACCCTAAGGTTTCACCTTACCCCAATCAGACTGGCTAGGATCAAGAGAACAAATGATACCAAATGCTGGCAAGGATATGGAGAAAGGGGAATGCTCATTCACTGCTGGTGGGATGACGAACTCGTTCAATCTCTG
>NW_008348662.1:1053021-1053832 GCF_000622305.1 Nannospalax galili | reverse complement strand
ACATCCGTGTTTGTTGCTGCTCTTTTCACAATAGCTAAGAAATGGAAACAACCTAAATGTCCCTCAACTGACAAATGGATAATGAAAATGTGGTACATTTACATAATGGAGTTCTACTCAGCAGTAAAGAAAGACGAAATAATGAAATTTGCAGCTAAATGGATGGATCTAGAAACTGTTACACTAAGTAAAGTAACACAGATTCACAAAAACAAAAGACGTTTGTTCTCCCTCATTTTGGATCCTAACACCAAATCCATTTAAATTCCATGTCCTTTTAATAAGATGATGCTGTACAGCACAGTCTCTTCTGCATGAAATAACTACCATCGTCATGACTTCAGCTGTGCCTGATGGCTAAACATTGTCACACTGTCAACATTGCTTGTTGACGGTTGTGCTCCTTCACTAAAGGAGGGGCACGTAGGGTCATTGGACCTTCACCGGAGTATTCAGCCACTCTTTCCAGCCAACTGTATGTAATTTGGCCCTAACCACATATGATCTCCTAGATTTGGGAATGCATAAATTATATAATCTGGGGAAGGCTAAGAAGAGCAGGCTTGATTCATGTTGGGTAAAGGCTTTGTAGTGTGCATACCCTCAGGTTACTCATATACCTCAGCAACCCCTCAGTCATCTCGGTAAGTAAGCTCAGTAAATTCATTGGTTCCCCAGGAAAACTTTAATCAAACATTGGTTTGACACTAGAACCTTGGAAGGGGATAAACAGTGCTTAGTATCCCCAGGAAAAGAATGATCACAACAGATGGAAAATTTATTTGTTAATGTTATTGTATCTCATAATTAT
>NW_008348662.1:1034326-1052969 GCF_000622305.1 Nannospalax galili | reverse complement strand
AAGATTAAAATTTCTGAGGCTATAGTTTAGTCAACCAGTTTAAGAAACAAAATATATGTCTAGGCAAGGTTTATCTGAGGGTGTTTGATATTTGTCCAAGATTTATCTACATGGCACATGGTAATTAAAAGTACCAGACTGTCGGAACTAACCTTCTTGGATGTTTAACATCTATACTATGAGGCCTACACTAATTTGGTCACAGGGAAATAAAGGACACTTTTTGTTCCTTTCATTCCTAAGGCGACCAAGTTCCAGGTGACTGTGAATATCTCTCCAAATTTCCTGTGACTGTGGTGTGTCTCCTGTCCTCCTGAGGAAGGAGCCTGTGGAGACCTCACCAGTAGAACTTGAACCAGTGTCCAGTCTACAAAGAGGAGGGTCAACATAGAGGAAACATTTCCTCCATGCTTCCAAGTAAAACCAGCCATGGTTGAGCAGGACCTTTGACTGATCTTCACATAGATGGAACTGGTAAAAGAAAGGCTCCAGGAGCTCCTCCCAAGCCCATGTGACTCCTGAGGAACAGATCCTCAAATGACCTTAAGAGCAAAAATAAATTGGTTTATTTGGGCCAACTGTATGATCTTAAACAAAAGATCCTTTTCCAAAAGGAAAGTATAACCAAAGATTAAAGTGATCAGTATATTTAAGAGTTTAAGGGATTATACTTCCCAGACATTAGACTTAAGTCCACATAAAATGTTATTTAGACAATTATTTCTCATTGACGATTTTGTTTCTAATAACAAAGTGCTGCTCAGATGTAAGACTTCAAGTCTTGGTCTGCAATACTGTAGTGCCCACCTGTAGCAAAGGGAGACAACCCACTATTGTTCTAAAATGATGGATAAATTTGTTTTCTCCCCCCTATCTAGAAGCCTTTGTGAGGGAACTGACACTGATTCTAGCCACTCCAACAGCTAGCATCTAGAAGCCTTTGTGAGGGAACTGGCACTGATTCTAGCCACTCCAACAGCTAGCAAAGTACCTGAAAACAAATCTTGAGTCCATCACTCTCAAGTCCAGCCTTGGAAGACAAAAGAAAAATGAGGAGGAACCCAACAGAGGGATGCTTTTGGAAGCTCTCATCAAGAATTTCCAAAGGATTCTGATATGAACATTTGAAATTTGTCCTGTTTTGACTTTTTTCTGGTTCCCTGCCTAGAACTTGTAATGCTAACTACTTTTGCTTTTGTTTCTCCTTCATATCTACTAGGCACCAGTCAAAGACTTTCTTTTCTCCCTACATTAAGAGTTATGCAATTTGGGAGTCTTTTAGATAGACCCACTGAAGGGGTACCCCAATTGCCTCACCTTGTGTCCCTATTCAGCATGGAAAAAGCCAGAGGGGTCTGTGTCCCGGTTTCCTATCGGCAATTTGGGTTACCTCTTCAGGGGATGGTTTGATAAGAATAGGAGGTAGGAATTGGCTAGGCAGTTAGGGTAAAAAGATTCCAAAGAAAAGTAGCCAGTTTCTTGGCTAAAAATCAAAATGTCCTTGGGCCTCTTAGCAACATACTCTGTTCCAAAGGCCAAAATGTCTAAAGTATTTGGGAGCTTGCATCTAATTCCTAGAACATTTTAGGGTTACCTCTCCAGAGCGGGGAATGTTAGAGTAGCAAAAAGTCCCATTTAAAAAAAGGAAAGAGTACATGAAGTTGTTCAGGAAAAAGTGATGGGGAGCTATGGGAGGAGCTGGAGGGGAAGGAATGGGCACGGATTTGATTGAAACACCTTACATCTCAATAATTTTTTTTTTAAAGTTAAAAAATCTCAACCTGTAACTGGCCTGTGGGGCTTGTGAGGTGGTCTGGCAGGAAGAGCTCTGCCTGGGGGAAGATGACTAGACAATATAAGACTTTGTTTTCCATACATTTATCATGATATTTCATTCATATGGCCACAAACCCTTCAAGAGATGGAGTCTATTTCTCCTCGCCTGAACCTAGCTATGTGAAACTCTGTGATTGCCTTAGTGACATGGCTTCTACCTGGGACTCTCTTGACCAAAGGGAGGGTCCTTGCAACTCAGCCACCATATCATAAGGAAGCCCAGGCCACTGAAGAAACTATTGTTTAAAAAGTACAGACTTTGGGGCTGGGGATGTAACTCAGTTTGTAGAGTGCTTTTCTAGCATGTACAAGGTCCTGGGTTTGATCCCCAAAACCTCATAAATCAGGCCTGGTAGTACACTTGTGTAGTCCCAGCACTTTGGAGATATAGAATTTTCTCTATATAATTACCTTAGCTCAGGAATAATCTTCTCTTCCATTCAAGTCTGCTCATAAAACCAGCCATCCTTACATCTAGCTCCAGCTTTTTCTTGAGATGCGCACATTAACTCTTTGAGCGAACCTTAGCTCTGTAAGAAACTTCCTCCCAAATGCTTCATTTGTCTTTTCTATGAATTGTTTCTTTGATGGAGATGAGAATCTGGAAACGCTGGATAAAGGTTTTGTTCTGGTTTGTCTTTAAGACTTCTGTCAACCTTACCCACTAATAACTGTTGGTCATGGCCACACCATTTTGTAAAGCGTCTCCATTTTAACAATTTCTAAATCTACAGTAATTTGGTTTCCAGAACTAAAGTAACTTATTTTTTTAGATTCTTACTTTCTTTACCCTGTCAACCCCCTGTAATGGCCAATAAGGAGAGATGTTTATGGGTTACCTGACACTCCTTAACTGACTATTCCCTGGTGCCTCTGGGAACAGAAAACCATGGGCCTTAAAAGAAGAACTTTCAATCTCATTCTTTTCCCCATTTCCCTTCCCTGTAAATACCCCAGTCTATAAGCAGGTGGCAGACTCTGATTCTTAAACCAGAGACATCCCCGTATAGGGTTTTCTCTTGAGTAAAAAGCTCTACTGCCATTAGTCACTCATCCCCCTGTCTGACTTTTCTCTTTTTTCACTTGTAAATTTGTTAAGTTTCTTATGTTTAAACTCTTTTTAAATATTTTATTTATCATTTTTGTTTTTCTGTGTGTGAATGTATTGCCTGCATTTATGTCAGTGCACCTGTGTCTAGCAATGCCTGTAGAGGTGAGAAGAGGGCATCATATCCCTGGAACTGGAGTTATGGTCAGTTGTTAGCCACCATGTGGGTGCTGGGAACCAAACCTGGGTTCTCTGAAAGAGCAGTCAGTGCTCTTAACTGTTGAGCCATCTCTTCAGCCCCCAAACTCTCTTTAACGCTTTAACTCTTTTTTTTTTTTTTTTTTCGGTCTTTTTGAGACAAGGTCTCCCTGTAACCCCAGCTGGCCTGGAACTCACCAGGTAGACCAGGCTGGCCTCAAACTCACAGAGATCTATGTGCCTCTGTCTCCCGAGTGCTGGGATTAAAGGCATGTGCCACCACGCCCGGCTGCTTTAACTCTTTTTAAAATAACATTTTAGGGGCTAGAGATATGGCTCAGTGGTTAAGAGCACTGGCTGCTCTTTCAGAGGACCCAGGTTCAGTTCCTAGCACCCACCTGGCAGTTAACAACTCTCTGTAACTCTAGTTTTAGGGGATCTGACACCCTTTTCTGACCTCCTCAGGCATTGCACAACACAGGTGCACTTATACATGCAGGAAATACACTCATGGGCATAAAATAAAATAAAAACTAATAAATGTAAAATAAAAACTAACAAAATATTAAAATATTTTATTGATTTCTTTGAGATTTCGTATATGTATTTTGACACATTCAGACCCCCCCCATCTCCCGTCAGGCTCACCTTCACTCCTTATCCCCCTCACTTCATGTTCTCTATTCTTTTTTTTCAGGGCCTATTGAGTCTAATTTGTGTTACCCAAATGCTTTTGGGTGTGAGCCATATCCTGGAACCTGGTCAACCTACCCAGCATCATGCCCTTAAAAAAAATTCCCTCTCCCTCTCCCAGAAGCTATCAATTGCCAGGAGTTCTGGGCTAGGGCTGGGGTTTCCTGCCCACCTCCCCCATCCATGCTGTCTTTTCTTCACATCAGCTACAGTAATGCAGTTCTTATTATTTGGAAAGACATTGGTAAATTCTTGTCCATATCGTTTTATTCTTTCAAGCAATGTGCTTGTTTTCTCATAGACTTGAATCGGTGCATTTAATTTTTTTTTAACTCATCTGACACTAGTAAAAAGTAAGGTCCTAACTCAGTTTTATTTCTTTGCATGCCTGTGTGTATATGTGTATGTATTAGGTATTATGAATGAGGATGAATATCTTTTCATATGTTTGAGTTATTTATATTTTACTTCTGAAAACTGTTCATACACTTTGTTCATTTTTTTCTGTTTATGTAACATTTGTAGGAAGTTTTTATACATTCAGTGGTATAGCCATTGGTAATATACACTTTTTAATATTTTATTTTATTTTATTTCATTTTTTTTTGGTCTTTTTGAGACAGAGTCCCCTGTAGCCCCAGCTGTCCTGGAAATCACTATGTGGACCAGGCTGGCCTTGAACTCACAGAGATCAACCTGCCTCTGCCTCCTTAGTGCTGGGATTAAAGGCATGTGCCACCATACCCGGCTTTTATTTTAGTTTTTAGTATATATTTGTAAAATACTAAAGTAACTTTTTCCACAGTAAAAAAATTAATTTTCTTGCATTTATTGCATTTAAATGTTTGAACTAGTTTGAATTTATGATTGTTATAGTGTAAAGTATTGGCCTGTGTTAATTGCATAGCCATAACAAAATGCCAAATACCATAGTCTGGGTAATTTGGGGAGTAGTACCAAGAACTGAAATCAGTATTACATTGAGTTATACCTCCAGCCTAGATTAGGTAGTTTACAAAGAACAGAAATTTATTCTCTCACATTTCTGGATGCTAAAGCTTGAGACTGGGGCACCAAGAGGTTCAGTTGTCTATGTGAAGAAGGCTATCAGGAAGGATGGTACCTGGTTGAGGTGTCCTTTTGAGAGGATGACAGCTACATGGGACCTTTTTTTATGTACTTTAATCCCATTCACATGGGAGCCTCATAATTATGTAGTGAAGGTCTCACCTCTTAAAACTATCATTTAGGTAACACCTGAATTTGGAGAGGGGCACATTTTAAACCAGATGTAGGCCTGGAGCTTTAATACAGGATCTGCCAGACGTTGAAAGTGTGTATGAAGCCAGACATAGTGACACTTGCCTCGAATCTCAGCACTTTGACACTGAGGCAGGATGGTCATGAGTTTGAGGCCAGCATGTTACCGTCTAGGGGTCATGATCAAGTTCATTTCTCAGCCAATTAAAGAATCAAACGTCAGGAAGAATCTCGGACACAGAAGAAAGCAACAGGTCCCAAACTTTATAAAAGTAAAGAAGCACACACACACATGCACTCACAAAAAGAGAAGAGTTCCCCACAAGTGGAGGGGGATTAATCCAAAGTCCCCCAGGAGGGCTTGGGCCTTTAAAGTCATTTTGGTGGTATGGGACAGGTCCTCCTTCCCTAATTTTGGATTGGTCAAGTTAAACAAAGCAGAGCGAGCTGATCGGTTACAGCTCCAAGCTGAGATATGGCTGGGCCCAGCTTTGGTCTTATCTGACCTGGTCTGGACCAGTCAGCCAGGAAGGAGGTTCTGCTGGCTTGACGGGGGAGCCCCCAGGCTTTTGTCTCAGACCCCAAAAGGCGGGAGTGTACCATTTTATCATTTCCTTAGTGGCCCTGTCTGTTTATCAGGGAATTAGACCTTCAAGTATGAGTGAAAGGAAAAACTGAGGATAATGTGTATTCTTTCTTACCCACCTCACTCTCTGAAACAATCTTATTGGTGTGCCAATAAAACCAGAATGACTTTTTCATTGCATCTCCAAACAGGGGCTCAATGAGAGGATGCATGTGTTCTCCATCTCAGCAGATGGTCATTGTGACTGTCTCCATTCTCACATGTTTAGAAATTACTATTGTAGGGCCTGGCATGGTGGTGCACGCCTTTAATCCCAGCACTTAGTAGGCAGGGGCAGGTGGATCTCTGTGAGTTCAAGGCCAGCCTGGACTACATAGTGAGTTCCAGTCCAGCTGGGACTACAGGGAGACCCTGTCTCAAAAAGACTGTCCCAAAAAGAAATTACTACTGTAATATATTCACATATGATAGTCAGAGCATATTCAACCCAGCTAAACACACTTAATGAGACATCTAAGGCGATCTAGAATTGAAGTAGCAGGGTATGGTGGTGCACACCTTTACCCCAGCTCTGTAGGCTGAGACAGGCAGATCTCTGTGAGATAGAGGCCAGCCTGTTCTACATAAGAGTTCCTGGCTAACTGGGACTACAGGGAGACCCTGTCTCAAAAAAGAAAAAGAAAGAATTGAGAGAGATGTGGTTTCAAATGTGACCTTTAGATATCACTCTGTTTGAATTTCTCCATCTGTGTAAAGATTAAATGATATAATTGATGTACAGTACTGGGTATAGCTCCTAACACATGGTAGGAACTTGATAGGTCATAGAAACAAGTATTAGCATAAAAGATAAAGACATTTTTTTTCTCCTCCTGGAAATAAATGGTTAAGACTGCATGCGATGAAACTCAACATGTACTCGGAGAGAAATCTTGCCTGAGGAACAGTGTTAGGTACGCTTGTGGGAAATGGGATGTTCTTTGTCTTTCATTTCAGTGACATCATTGTGATTCCCCAAGCGCCACTCAGTGACAGTGACACCAGATCTCAGACAAGGCTTCTTATTGGAGTTCAATGCTGACCCAGAAGCATCATTACCTGGAAAGAGAACAAAAAGAGGGACTGGAGTGCCACATTTTTTCCAGCTCTAAGAGCTCAGACAATAGCAAGAAATCAGACTATAAAAATAGTGACAATAGTTTTTGCTAGCACTCAAATGATTTTATTTCTATGTTCTCTGAAGGAATAAAAACCCCATTGAGTTCTATGTGTTGAGAACATCCTGGGCAGGCCCACCTTACTCCTGGGAAGTCTGATTTTGTTGGGATCTCTTCCAGCATTTACATTCAGAGCAGAAGCAGTTGCTTCATTTTCCAGTGGTGGTTGGCGGGGCGGGGCAGGGGAGCGGGAGCAGAGGAACATATGTCAATCCTGAAGGGAAGCCTTGCCTTCCAACTTCAGATTAAAGACTCTGTCATTTTGTCCCCTCTTTGTTCATTGACACATGACTCATCTCTGGCTAATTCACATGCTTGAAACCACAGACATCCCGGACCTGGAATTGTTCAATCTCACCTGGGAAAACACAGCACTTACATGGTCTCAGAGCATATGTTCCTGTCTTGTTTGATGAAGACAGATGGGAACATTTTATTTGAAATGTCCCAGGAGAAAAAGCTGGTTTTAGCTGTGTTTAGAGCTTGATGGGCCATCACTGGTTAAACATGTCAGGTAAACAGTCTCTCCCATCATCATTTTCTCTAGGATGAGCGTTGTGCAGCACAATGCTGGAAACTCCCAAGCATTTTTAAAAGGCTTTTTGTTGTTTTTATATTCTCTTTGACTCCTGTGGGAAACAATTCACAGTCTGTGGTTTTTAGTCATTCCTGGGTAACTCTGTGTTCTGATATCTCCACCCAAGGACTAACTAGCCCCCTAGTGATTTCTACCATCTGCCTTGCTCTAGCAAAAGGCACCTGTCATTTTATTTTCTTCTGTGTCATGTCTCTGCTTTCCAGTGAACCTAAGAAGAAAAATAGCAAGAGAGGGAGACAAGAGAGACAGTGATAGAGAGAGATTTAAACTCACTAATATGTTAACATGAGTTGCAATTTTCTAATCTATAAGGTAAAAATAGAACTACTTAAAAGCAATCTAATTAAATTGAAATACATTTAAGCTTACAGTTGAGGAAATGCCCAGATTATCATAGGTGCAGGTGACATTGCAAAGAGTCATCAGAGACTGAATGAGAATGCTCAAGGAGCAAGCTCAGCAGAGAGCAAGTAGGGGCATGAACTGGAATGTTTTACAAGGGGACTTTATAGCTCCTGCTGGTCCATCTTTCTAGGGACTCGAGACCTTCCCTTATTGATAAATACCTCATCTATGGACCATTAGCTTTTCTGGTTTTACTCTTGCTGCCTGCCTGTTTGCCTGTGGCTTCCCCTGACTCACAGATTCTTGCCATGTGAAACAGACCAGAGAAGGTCAGTAACATGGGGATAAAATAATTTACTAAGACATGAACAACAAAAAGATGAAAACCACTGCAAGGAAGCAGTCGAAAAGTTCCCAAAGAAGGTAGGGTGGAATTCCACAGGGGTGGAAATTCTTTTATAGCATCTGATGATCAAGTTATTTGGTCTTACACTATGGGACTCTGGTGTGGGTCCATATCTGACAAGACAAACAGACCTCTCGTTATCTTGTTAAAATTTTACAGCATAAGGTTTTCTTGAGACTTGGTCATTTTTGTGTAAGTTGCCATGGATCATTAAGGCTTAGGCTGCAGATGTGCATGTAAAACATCATGGGTCAGGCTCCAGATGGTTGAGGCCTGATTGTTAACATGTGAAAATTTTGTTTTCATTCTGCATTTCCTTCCTGACATATTAGCAAGGTCAAATAATTTAGAAGGAAGGAAGCTCTTCTGGAGCTACTTTGGAGCTGAGTAAGTCAGAGCACCAGAGGGCCGTGGTTGGCATTGCTGATCTGCTAGAGGTTGTAGGATCACCAGACAAGCTTGAAATGAGTTTTGAGAAGAGAGGGAGTAGCTAGTGGAAGAGGTCAGAAAGGCCAAACCATGACATCATTTAGAGATTGGCAGTCCCTCAGTGGTGCTGATATTGATGGTAATGGTTGATATCGTTAAAATAAAACCACCCTGTAGCTTGAGAGCCTGTAATCTGAAAGCAACCAGTCATACCAGGAGGTTAAGTAATTAAGGGCTGAAAACAAAAATCAGAATTAAAACAGCAAGAAAGGAGTTGAAATCCATCTAGAAAAGTTTATCTGAGAGTTGTCACACCAGAAGGTCTATTGAATTCCTAAAAGAAGCAAACTTAATTAGCCACTGAAGGAGGCAGAGACTGAAAATACAGAGAGAACTGGATAAAGAATACTACTAGAAGGTTAAGAGCAGCTAGTCATCACTATACCTATCCAAACAGTGACAGATAAAACTTGAAGTGAGAAGACAAACAGAGCAGCAGGCCTGGGATGAAGGAAACGTTCTACCTGTTAGTGAAGGAAGCAGGAAGGCAAGGGCCTGTTGTGCCAAAGGGCAGAGGATCTGTTTTATCTTTTCCCAGAAGCCCATATGAAGCAGGAGAGAACCAAGATAAGAGATAGTGATGCCCTGTGGGAGAGGGGTCTCCTGGGGTTTGAGAATAATTGGCGGACTTAAGGGGTATGTTTTAAAACTAAGTTATGAACAGACAGTGTAGGTCAAGCCTATGGATGATTATGGCAGGCCCAGCTATGATGATTTTTTTTCTAATAATAGAGAAGACATTAAACCAAGAGACAAACTGATTTTTTTAGTTTATACAGAGATGGACAAACTAGCTTTGACAGAAAAATAGAACATCCTGGAAAGATTTTAGTGTAGATAAGAAAGGATTTTGTCCCTCCAGTAGTTGCTGAAGACCTAGTGGCAGAGCAGTCCTGAACCTGGGTAAGGCCTCTTGGTGCTTGGGGGTTCTACATCTTGTAGTGGGGTTTTAGAAGAAGCTGTAGACACAAAGTGGGGACCAGATTAACTCTAGGTTAGGCCCATAGGCACTCAGCAAACTCCACATCTCCCAGCAGCTCTAGCAATAGCTGAGGAACCACAGTGAGGATAGGATATGACACAAGATAAGGTCCACAGGCGTGTGGAGGGTTCTACAATTCACAGAGAAAAATGAGGACTCAAGCAAGAGGATCTAGTGGGCATAGGACAATATCCGACTCTCAGAGAAAGACTTGAGCTAGAACCTCGAGTCTGACCCATAGAGTTGAAAAGATC
This sequence comes from Nannospalax galili, assembly GCF_000622305.1. Classification (NCBI taxonomy): domain Eukaryota; kingdom Metazoa; phylum Chordata; class Mammalia; order Rodentia; family Spalacidae; genus Nannospalax; species Nannospalax galili. Next base: position 1,043,057 of record NW_008348662.1, on the reverse strand, counting down.
ACCTCAACCCTACTAGGACTTAGTCTTTGACTGAACAATGCAAACTCTACCCCTAAAGAAAAAAAAAAGGATGAGAAATTTAAAAATATAAACCACAAAAGGAAGAAAGAAAGAAAAAAAAAAAAACCTCAACCAACGAACTAATCACAGATGTGTAAGTCCCAATGCAGAGACAGAAACAACATGAAAATCCAAAATCCAAGACATGTTTCCTCTAAAAATCACTAATCCCATAATAATGCCACCTAATGAAAATGGCTTGGAAGAACTATGAGACAAAGAATTCAAAAGAAAGCCAGGAGTGGTGGTGCATGCCTTTAATCCCAGCACTTGGGAGGCAGAGGCAGGTGGATCTCTGTGAGTTCAAGGTCAGCCTGGCTTAGGTAGTGAGTTCCAGGCTAGTTGGGGTTACAGAGAGACCCTGTCTCAAAAGGACCAAAAAAAGAATTGAAAAAAATATTCAAAAGAATGATCATATGTGTGATGGTTTGAATGAGAATATCTCCCATAGGCTTAGCTTTCACTCCTGCTCTGCTTCCTCACCGTGCCTCCCCACCATGATGGCCTCTAATCCCTCTGGAACCTGGAACCATAAATTCAAATAAACTCTTCTTCCTATAATTTCTCTTGGTCACTGTGTTTTATAGCAGCAACAGAAACATAACTAATACACTCTGTATGCTCAGACAGTTAAAAGAATATACTCCCAGAGAATAACACAAAAAAGATAAAGGAAATGAGGAAGTCAATCCAAGATATGAAAATAGAGATAGAATTGCTGAAGAAAAGTCAAACTGAAATGATACTTGAAATGAAAAACTCAATAAGCCAAATAAAAACTTCAATGGAAAGCCTCCCTAATAGAATGGATCATGTGGAAAACAAAACCAACTGAAGATGAAAGGCAAAGTGGAAGAATTGGACCATTCAGTAATAATAATTTTAAAAGAAATATGAATGGAAAGTGGGAGAGCTCTGGGACACCATGAAAAGATCTAATCTTCAGATAGATTCTGAGCATAGAAGAAATAGAATGCCATAGCAAAAACATAGACTGTTTCCAATAAAACCATAGGAGATTCCTGAAGGCAGCTCTCACAGCTTTGGAGAGCACTATGCAACCTACTACATCAATCGATGGTCCAACCCTAGCTTCAAGGCCTAAAAACCACATCAATGACCAGCACAGGAAACAACATTGGTGCAGTAGTGGCATTTTTATCTTGGAGATAATCAACAGCTACCCAATTGGACTTAAAGCCCACTCAGTGGGAGGAAACTCATGTCTGCTACTGTAAACCTAGCCAAATTCTCATAGCTGGAAAGGTCATAGATCTTGGAGGAAACCCCAAGGCTCTCATATCCCTAGACAAATGTAATTTCTTACTGTGTGCAAAATATGGATCCTTAAATTTACAGAGCAGTATCCCAGTTACAACTCATTAAAGTAGCTTCTTTTACACAGAGATTATTACAGAGTTACACCACTGGTCACACACAGAGATTCTCTGTGAATTGCCTAAGCCTAAGTGGCACATTTAGGATGCAACCTCTACACCTAAGACTCACAGAACATAGAACAGGGATGAAGAGAACACATCTTTCACATATCTTTCAATTTTCACCAATGAAGCTCCCTCCTGCAACAAAGGGCCAGGAACAAAAAAAGCAACAAATGGTCAAAACACAGGGAGAGAATAAGAATTTGCAGAGTGTGGGTCCTTGGACAGGACTCTTATATTGAAGTCCACCAGCCAAGGGCTCAGGGATCATTGTGAAAGAGGGGGCAGAAAGATTGTAAGAGCCAGGGAGGAGGTGCATGACCATATGGAAATGGTCCTACAGGCACCTAGGACCCTTCTCATACAAACCTACAGCAATGGTGTCAGCATACACAAGACCCATGCAAACCTAGGCAGACAAAAACCCAGCACAGAACTTTGGAAATGAACAGCAGGCCCCAATCTTAGTCGAAGAATTATTGGCAGCTGATAACTGCAGATCTTCTTGGAGAGACTCTAGATAGACTGACTAAACCCTGGTGGATGAACTTGCACTGAAGGACATCTCAGGACACTAACTTTACATATAGACCTTATCACAAGTGACAGAATATATGAACTCCAGTGGGGGTGGCTATGGGGAAGGGGTATAAAGGGGAAGGGGGTATAAAGATGATTTTATGTATGAAATACACAAAAATTCAATAAGTTATAAACAGCGAGGTATTTAAAGGTGGCACATACCTTTAGGCGTAGGACTCAGGAGGCAGAGGCAGACTGATCTCTGAGAGTTCAAGGCCTCTGTGTAATCTACATAGTGAGTTCCAGGGCCAGCCAGGACTGCACAGTGAGAACCTATCCAAAAATTAGGGAAACACAAACCCTTAAGCACCAAGAAAACAAACAACATAATCTAAAATTGGGGAAAGGAACTAAAAAGAACAAATACAAACAGCTGAGAAAAACTGTTTTAATGTTCAACATCTTTAGCAATCAGGGAAATGCAAATTAAAACAACTCTGAGACTTCATCTTACCCAGTCAGAATAGCTAAGAACAATAAAATAAATTAAAACAAATGCTGGTGTGAATGAGGGGAAAGGGGAATAAGTATTTACTGTTGGTGGGAGTGTGAACTGGTGTAGCCACTGTGGAAATCAATGTGAAAGTTTCTCAAAAAACTAGAAATAGATGTACCATATGACCCGGAAGTACCTCTCCTGCATATTCCCAAAGGATTCTACAGTCTGCTATGGAGATACTTGCTCATCCATGTTCATTGCTGTTCTATTTACAATAGCTAGGAAATGGAAACAACCTAGATGGCCATCATTTGATAAATGGATAATGAATGTTTATACACACAATGGAATATTATTCAACTTTAAAAAGAAATGAAATGATGAAATTTGCAAGTAAATGGGTGGAACTAGAAATAATCATTCTGGGTGAGGTGTGTCAGGCCCAGAAAGACAAATACTGCATATCCTCTCTCACATATGGTTAGCTTTGAATCTTTAGCTATGTGTGTTCAAATTGGAGACCCATAGAAGGCAGGACAATAGTAAGAAGCCATGGTGGGAAATTTCAGGGAAAAGAGGATATAATGTAGGTAATAAGAAAAGGGAAAGGGGGACCACCAGAGGGTGCTGGGTTCTGGCCTCCCTCTGGCATAGGGGCTGGATCCTGCCTCTAAGTGGTGGTGAGCTTCCTCTAATTGTGCCACACACATTCCCCTACCAGGGATTTCATGAGGCTCCTCCCAAGGCCCTAGGGGCAGATCTGGCTTTGGTAGGTTAAGGCTGATGAGATCCTAGCAGACAGCCTGAGAGGGTGGGTTCCAACCTCTATTGCTGCAGTGGCTGTGATCTTAGCAGACTGCCAGAGAGTGCTGGGTTCTGGCCTCCCTCTGGTATAGGGGCTGAGAACACAGAGGACTGCCCAGAGCAACCAGATCCTGCCTCCATGTGATGAGGTCCAAGTCTTAGAAGGAAGCCTTAGTGTACCTGACTGAAACCTGATTTGGGCTTCTGTGGGTGCTCCTAGATAGCTGATCTGAAGCCATCAGTTCCCTCCAAAATAAAACCTGAGAGAACCTGAAATCTGTACTAAGCAGCTTTACGTAACCAATAAGGAAAGGACCTAGGCACCCCAATAATACAAACAGAAGCATACTTCAAGTTAATTTTCATATCAGAATCATAAACAACAAAAGAAATTCACATGACAAAATCACAATGAAAGAATAATAAAATGGAAAGTCGAAAAACTATGTCCCCACCAAACTCTACCAGTCCTGTAGAAGAGTTCTACAAGGAGAACCTCCTAGAGATAACACAAGACGCTGAATTTAAAAGAACAATCATAAACATGATCAAAGAATTCAATGAATTCGAAGAACACATGAACAAACAAATCAAAGAACTAAAACAAGATAGGGATAAACTTCTGAATGAATTCACAAAAGAGAGAGAAACCCTGAAGAAGACTCAGGCAGAAATGAAGAAGGAAGTGAGATGCTCAATAAGCCAACTTGAAACAACAGGGGAAAGCCTCACTTCTAGAATGAATGAAACAGAAAACAGAATATCAATACTGTAGGATAAAGTTGAAGAATTTGATCACTCAGCAAAAATTATGGAAAATTAAAAAAACACAGAAGTGGAATATGCAAGAGATGTGGGACACCATGAAAAGACCAAATCTATGGATCATAGGAATAGAGGAAGGAGAAGAATTTCAGGTTAATGGTATTGACCATTAACAGGATTGTAGAAGAGAATTTCCCAAATTAAGGAAAGACATCCCCATACAAACATAGGAAGCACATAAAACACCAAATAGGATCAGAAAAGAAACTCCCCACAACATGTCATAGTAAAAACACTAAATGTACAGAACAAAGAGAGAATACTGAAAGCAGTAAAAGAAAAACAAGTCACATACAAAGGAAAGCCCATCAGAAATACAGCTGACTTATCAATGCAAACTATGAAAGCCAGAAGAGCCTGGACCAAGGTATTTCCAGTTCTACATGACAATAGATGCCAGCCCTGAATACTTTATCCTGCAAAAATGTCTATTATAGTTGAGGGGGAAAGAAAAATCTTCCAGGACACAAATAGCCTAAGAGAATACATGTCCACAAAACCAGCCCTTCAAAGAATACTTGATGCAATACAGAGAGCAAAGAGAGAAACAACTATATTCCAGGGGCAACAAAAGGAAATAAATAAAGGTTTAATGGAGGAAACACAAAATTAGACAGAGAACACAAACAGCAATCAAAATGACAGCAACCAAAACATATCTTCCAATAATAACTTTATAAATGGACTGAACTCCCAGTCAAAAGACACAGGCTAAATGAATGGATTAAGAAACAAAATCCATCTCTTTACTATTTGCAAATAACCCATCTCACCTTCAAGGACAGGCACTACCTTATGGTAAAAGGATGGAAAAGAATATTCCAAGAAAATAGCACTAAGAAACAAACAGGGGTTGCAATTCTAATATCTGACAAAATAGACTAAAGTAAAACTAATCAGAAGCGATAAGGAGGGTCACTTTATTCTGATCAAAGGAACAGTTAACCAAGAAAATATTACAACTTAACAAATTTGCACCAAACTCTACTGCACTCATATTCATAAAAACAACACAATAGAACTTTAAGACACAGATTAAGCCCAACTCAGTAATAACAGGGAACTTCAATATCCCACTGTCTCCATTAGACAGGTCAACTGGACAAAGAACAGAGAGATGTCTGAATTAAATGATACTATACATCAAATGGACCTAACAGACATCTTTCAAATATTCCATCCAAGCACCAAAGAATACACTTTCTACTGAGCACCCCATGGAACTTTTTAAAAAATTGATCACATACTAGGCCACAAAACAAACCACAACAAATACAAAAATATTGAAATAATCCCATGCATTCTATCAGACCACAATGCAATAAAGCTCAAAATCAACACTGGACAAAGCTCTAGTCAATACACAAACTCATGGCTATTAAACCACACATTCCCCAACAATGAGCGGGTCAAAGAAGAAATTAAGAAAGAAATAAAAGAATTCCTGGAATTCAACAAAAAGGACAATACAACACAACACAACCTCTGGGACACTTTAAAAGCAGTCCTAAGAGGGACGTTTATAGCTCTAAGTGCCTACATTAAAAATTTAGAAAGAGCCCAGTTAAATGACCTAACACTGCAACTCAAGACCCTGAAAGGCAAGATCAAATAAAACCCAAACCCAACAGAAGAGATGAAATAACAAAAATCAGAGCAGAAATTTAATGAAATAGAAACAAAGAAAACAATACAAAGAATCAGTGACTCTAAGAGCTGGTTCTTTGAAAACCTAAACAAGTTAGAACCTTAGCCTGCTTAACCAAAAGAAAGAGCAAATCCAAATCAACAAAATCAGAGATGAAAGGGGAAACATCACAACAGACACCCAAAAGATCCAGACCATTATAAGGGAATATTTTAAAAACCTATATGCTACCAAATTTGAAAATCTAAAAGAAATGGATGGATATCCAAAATCATGGGAACCTCCAAAGTTAAACCAAGAAGAGATCAACAGTTTAAACAGATCCCCAACATATGAGGAAATTGAAACAGTAATACAAAGCACCCCCCAAAAAAGCCCAGGCCCAGATTGATTTACAGCAGAATTCTACCAGACATTTAAAGAAGATCTCCAGCCAGTGCTACTTAAATTATTCAAAAAGATAGAAAAAGAGGGAGAACTCCCAAATTTCTTCTATGAAGCTAGTATCACTCTAATACCCAAACCGGGTAAAGACACAACCAAAAAACAAAAAGTATACACCCATATCCTTAATGAACACAGATACAAAAATTCTCAACAAAATATTGCAAACTGCATATAGATGTACATAAAAAGATCATTCACTATGATCAAGTAGGCTTTATCCCAGAGATGCAGGGCTGGTTCAATATACGCAAGTCAATGAACATCAATCATATAAATGGGCTCAAAGACAAAACCCACATTGTCATCTCAATAGATGCAGAAAGGACTTTTGACAAAATTGAGCATGCATTTATGTTCAGTGGGAACTGGACAGGAGGGAACATACCTCAACATAATTAAAGCTATGTACAACAAACCCACAGCCAACATCATTCTAAATGGATGTTCACTATCTCCACTCCTTTTCAACATAGTGCTTGAAATTCTTGCTTGAGTTTGAAATTCTTGCAATAAGACAGGAGAAGAAAATTAAAGGAGTACTAATTGGAAAAGAAGAGGTCAAACTATCACTTTTTGAAGATGATATGACACTATACCTCAGAGAGCCCAAAAGTTCCACCAGGAAACTCCTAGAGCTGATCAACACTTTCAGTATAGTGGCAGGTTATAAAAATCAATGTCCAAAAATCAGTAGCCTTTCTATATACCAATAACAAGCAATTGGAGAAAGAATACATGGAAATGCTCCCATTCACAGTTGCTGCAAAAATATTAAAATATCTTGGAATAAACCTGACCAAAGTCATCAAAGATCTCTACAATGAAAAATTTAAATCGTTATTCTTTAAAGAATGAAATTGAGGAAGACAACAGAAGATGGAAGGACCTCCCATGCTCATGGATTGGAAGAATTAATATAGTGAAAATGACCATCCTACCAAAAGCAATATATAGATTCAATGCAATCCCAATCAAAATCCCCATAACATATTTCACAGAATTAGAAAAAACCATCCTTAAATTCATATGGAAGCACAAAAGACCCCAGATAGCCAAAGAAACCCTGAGCACAAAGAGCAATGCTGGGGGGATTACTATACCAGATCTCAACGTATATTACAGAGCTATAGTCATAAAACAGCATGGCACTGGCACAAAAATAGACACATAGATCAATGGAACATCACTGAAGACCAAAACCCGAATACACACAATTTCAGCCACCTGATATTTGAAAAGGTGCCAAGAATGCACAATGGAGGAAAGACAGCATCTTCAACAAATGGTGCTGGCAAAGCTGGATCTCCACCTGTAGAAGAATGAAACTAGATTCTTATGTTTCACCTTGCAGAAAAGTCAACTCCAAATGGATCAAAGTCCTCAATATGAAATTGGAAACACTGAAACTATTAGAAGAACATATTGTCAGTAACTTACAAGATACAGGTGTAGGAAAGTATTTTCTAAACCAGACAGCAGTTGTTCAGGAATTAAGGTCATCAGTGAACAACTGGGACCCCATTAAACTAAAAAGCTTCTGTACAGCAAAAGAAACAGTCAAGAAAGTGAAGAGAAAACCCACAGAATGGGAAAAAATCTTCACCAGTGACACATCTGACAGAGGGTTAACATCCAGAATATATAAAGAACTCAAAAAAAACAAAGAATTGGGAAACCATGTGACCCAATTAAAAGATGGGCTAAAGATCTAAACAGAGAGTTCTAAAAGGAAGAAATAAAGATGGCTAAGGAACATCTCAAAAAATGTTCAACATCATTAGTAATTAGGGAAATGCAAATTAAAACCTCCCTAAGGTATCACCTTACCCCAATCAGACTGGCTAGGGTCAAGAGAACAAATGAAACCAAATACTGGTGAGGATGTGGAAAAATGGGAATGCTCATTCACTGCTGGTGGGACTGCAAACTCGTGAAACCTCTATGGAAAACAGTGTGGAGAACTCTTTTTTTTTTAATTCACAAGTATTCATTTATTTAAAGTGTATTATTCAATTAACTTTAGCAAATTCACAGATGTTTAAACATGATCACAGACAATTTAAAAACATTCTTATAACTCAACAGAAATCTGAGCCCTTTTAGGTGTCATGTCCCTTCCTCCAGACCCCCAACCCTAAGCACCACTAATCTATCTTCTGTCTATAGACTTGCCTATTCTAGAAATTTCATCTAAGTGGGATCATAATATATATTTTGTAATTGGCTTTTCCATTGAGGAGATGGTATTTTTTTACTCATAAAAACTTTATTAAATGTTACTCTCATGACAAAGTTAATCAGCAACATACTGATCAAATAAATACTCTAAAAACTCTGAGATAATTCTCAAAACATCAACTTTCAAAGGCCTTTGTGTTTGTTTTGTGGCCCAGTATATGGTCGATCTTGGAGAAGGTTCCATGGGGTGCTGAGTAGAAAGTATGTCCTTTGGTGCTTGGGTGGAATACTCGGTAGATGTCTTTT
>NW_008348662.1:1006345-1032779 GCF_000622305.1 Nannospalax galili | reverse complement strand
CACAGAGGCCCAATTCAGGTGAGGGTCAGATGTTTTCAGGCTTTCTCCTAAGGTCTGGATCCCTCCAGGAAGGATTTTGGCCTCAGGAATATGGGGGTTGGACTGGCCTGGGAGCCTGGCCCAGGAAAGATGTTGGTCTAGGGCAGCTGGTGGCCATGCCACTGAGAGATGCAAAGGCAGATGGGGTGGGAAGAGGCCCCAAGGCCTCCTGGGGACTGCACTGAGGAGCTTGGTTGGTCTGGATGCAAAGGATCAGGAAAAGACCAGCCACAGTGTCCCAGAAAGAGGCTGGTGTGTGGTGCAGGCCCAGGGAAGCAGAGGGAGTTGAGTGTGGGGCCAGGCCCAGAAGCAGTGCTCCTGGGGCCAGAGAAGGCACTAAGTTGGATGAAAAGGATCAGGAAGCCTTATTGGTTCCCCCAGGTGTCTGGGGACCCAAGATAAGGAATGGGGCAGGGCCCAAACTCAGAGGAGAGAATGGCGGTGGAGATGGGAGGGTGAATGAGGCTGGGGGAGTCACAGCTTGAAGGGCACAATGAACTTACCTGGGAGAGAGGCCTGAGGGTAGGAAGAGAGGCCTGCTGCAGGTTCTGCAGGCCCAGGGAAGCAGCAAAATATAAGGATACATATTTTGAACATAATAAGAAATTATATCAGCCTAGGGATGTGACAGTCTTGGGGTTTTCTCTAAGGTCTGTGACCTCTTCAGCCATGTGTACTTGGTTATGTTTACAGTACCACACTTGAGTTTCCTCCCATTGAGTAGACTTTTAGTCCAACTAGGTAGCTGTTGATTGCCCCCAGGATAAAAGTGCCACTATTGCACCAATGTCATATGCTGTGTCAGTAACTGATGTGGTTATTTGGTCTTGAAGCTGATGTGGGCCATTGATTGATGTTTTCCTAAGTGAAATAACACAGACTCAGAAAAACAAATGACATATGTTCTCCCTCATATGTGGATCCTATCACCAAATCCTTTTAAATTCCATGTCCTTTTAATAAGGTGATGCTGTACAGCAGTCTCTTCTGTGTGAAATAACTACCATCGTCACGACTTCACCTGTGCCTGATCGCTAAACATCATCACAATTGATGTTGTTGATGATTGTGCTCATTCATTAAAGGAGAGCCAAGCAGGGTCATTGGACCCTCACCAGTCTATCCAGCCACTCTTCCCAACCAACTGTATGTAATTTGGCCCTAATCACACATGGTCTCCTGGATTTGGGGAGGGCTAAAGTATGCAATCTGGGGAAGGCTAGGAAGAGAAGGCATGACCCATGCTAGGTAAAGGCTTTCCAGTGTGCACACCCTCAGGTCATACATACACCTCAGCAACCCCTCAGTTATCTCGGTAAGTAAGCTCAGTAAATTCATTGGTTTCCCAGTAAAACTTTAATTAAACATTGGCTCAACGCTAGACCCTTAAAAGGGAATAAGCATTGCTTAGTATCCACAGGAAAAGAAGTCTCACAACAGATGGAAAATGGAAAATTTATTTGTTAATGCTATTATGACTCATAATAATTTTTTTAAAAAAGAAAACGAGAATGTAAAAGATGTTAAAAGGATATGGGAATGGAGATATTTTCCAAAATAGAAAAAAATGAGAAAGCCTAAGCAAGTGATGAAGGTCTGTTTAGGTCTTTTATGATATATAAAGGGTGAGACAAAAATAATATACACATAATCTTACATTTCTAAGGTCATAGTTTAGATAGCTAGTTTAAGGAACAAAATATATGTCTAGTCAAGGTTCATCTAAGCATATTTGTTTTTTTTACCCAAGCCTTATCTACATAGCACATGGTAATTAAAAGTACCAGACTGGTGGAACTAACTTTATTGGATGTTTAACAGCCATACTTTGAGGCCTATGCTAATCTGGTCAGAAGGACTTAAAGGACAGTTTTGCTCCTGCCCTCCAAAGTTGACTAAGTTCCAGGGAACTATGGAACATCTCTCAAAATTTTCAGTAATTGTGGTGAGTAACCTGTTTTCTTGTTCAAGAAGGCCATGGAGACCCCATGAGATGGTCTTGAACTAATGTCCAGTCTACAAAAAGGAGGGTCAACTCAGAGGAAGCATCTCATCCAGGCTTCCAAGTGAAGCTAGACATGGTCAAGCAGGACCTTTGACTTATCTTCACATAGATGGAACTGGTAAAAGAAAGGAGCCAGGGACTCCTCTCAAGCCCATGTGACCCCTGAGGAACAGATCCTCAATCAACTTTAAGTGTAAAAAGAAATTGATTTCTTTGGGCCAACTGTACGGTCTTAAACACCCAAAAGGAAAGTATAACCAACATAAAGTCATCAGTATATTTCTTTAAGAGTTCAAGGGTTTATACTTCCTAGACATCAGGCTTAAGTCCATATAAAAAGTTATTTAAGCTGGGCATGGTGGCACATGCCTTTAATCCCAGCACTCAGGAGGCAGAGGCAGGCAGATCTCTGTGAGTTCAAGGCCAGACTGGTTTACATAGTGAGTTCTAGGACAGCTGGAGCTACAGGGAGACCCTGTCTCAAAAAGACCCAAAAAAAAAAAACTTATTTAGACAATTATTTCTCATTGATGACTTTGTTCCTAATCAGAAAGTGCTGTTTTGATGTAAATATTTGATGTACTTTAAATATTAGTCTGCAATACTGTAGTGCCCACAGGTCTCCAATACTGTAGTGCTCACCTGTAGCTAAGGGAGACAACCAGCTATTGTTCTAAAATGATAGCTAAATTTGTTTTCTCCCCCTATCTAGAAGCCTTTGAGAGGGAACTACTCCACAGCTATCAAAATACCTGAAAGAAAATCCTGAATCCATCACTCTCGAGTCCAACCTTGGCAGACAAAAGAAAAATGAGGAGGACCCCAGTAGAGGGATGCTTTTGGAAGCTCTTGTCAAGAAATCCCAATGGACTCTGATATGAACATTTGAAAACTGCCCCTGAATTTTTTCTAGTTCTCTGTCTAGAACTTGTAATGCTAATTACTCTTGTCTTTCCTTCTCTTCACATCTCCTATTCACCAATCAAGGATGTTCTTTCCCCCTACAGATTAGAGTTATGCAATTTGGGAGTCTTTTAGATAGACCCACTGAAGGGGTACCTCAGTTGCCTCACCCTGCATCCCTGTTCAGCATGGAAGAAGCCAGAGCCATCTGCGTCCTGATTCCCTATTGGCAATTTGGGTAACCTCTTCAGAGGATGGTGTGATAAGAACAGGAGGTAGGAATTGGCTAGGCCGTTAGGGTAAAAAGACCTCAAAGAAAAGTAGCCAATTTCTTGGCTAAAACTCACAATGTCTTTGGGCCTCTTAGCAACATACTCCATTCCAAAGACCAAAAATATCAAAGTATTTGGGAGCTTTTATCTAATCTTTAAAAGATTTTAGCATTACCTTTTCAGAGGGGAAATGTTAAAGTAGCCAAAAGCTCCATAAAAAGTAAACAAATAAAAGAAGAAGAAAGAGTACATGAAGTTATCAGAAAAAAGTTATGGGGCGATATGGGAGGAGTTGGAGGGGAGGGAATGGGCATGGATTTGATCAAAACACTCTATATATGTGTATGAAATTCTCAATAAGTAATTTTTAAAAAGCACTCATATACATAAAATAAATAAGTTAAAAAATTTTAAATTAAAACCAAAAAAAAAAAAAAAGAAAAGGGAAAGCGGAGAAAAGGAACAGGAAGGGGCAAACCGGGTGCAGGATGGGAGGGCAGGGAAGAGGTAAAACCAAAAAAAAAAAAAAAGAAAAGGGAAAGCGGAGTAAAGGAACAGGAAGGGGCAAACCGGGTGCAGGATGGGAGGGCAGGGAAGAGGAGGGAGTGTGGGAAAGGATAACTTATACCATAACACTTTTGAAAAAGCCATATAGAAACCTATTACTGTAGAATCTTCCCAAAATATATACATATACACATATAAAAGGGGTTTAAATGCAGTTACTCCATAACAGGTGGACAACCTGGAATCTTCATTCCTACTGGCTAGCTTTCATGGTACTGGAAGGTTCTATGGACACTGGGGTCAGGAGGGAACATCATCAGTCTTATGCAGCTGTACATCATTTGAGTTACAACATGGACTGGCTTGGCAAGATAGACCCGCTAGCACAACAATGGTATGAATGTTATGGAAGTAACCAACCATTTTCTGACTTCATTTAAAGCCCACTCCATAAGATAGAACTCATGCCTGGTACTGCCAACTGGGCAAAAATTCCATGACTGGATAGGTCATAGGCCCTAGGGGGAAATCTAGTACTATTATTCTGTTAAATGGACACAGTAATAAACTGTCCCCTAGGTTCTTATCTTTATACCCACAGATTAATCATATCTCAACCCTCATCAAAGAAGCTTCTTTTCCAGTAAATGGTGATTAATACAGAGACCAACAGTTGGTGAACATGTAGAGAATGAGACTGTGGAATGCTCAGCTCTAAAGGGGATATCTGTATCACCTCTTCTTCTCCCAAGGTTCAGGAATCATCATGGAAGAGGAAGCAGAAAAGTTGCAAGAACCAGAGGGAGTGCATATCTGTAGTGAAACAGTATTTGCCTGACATGACAGCACCAGTTGCACACGTGAACTCACAATGGCTAGGACAGCATGTACACTATTTGTACAAGATCAAGGCAGCAAAAATCCCAGCATGGATGGGGAAGCAGCTCATGAGGTCCTACCCCTGACTGAGGAACAATTGATGAAGTTGGGAATCCAAGATATTGGTAGGCCTATAGTCCTAATGGCTCTAGGAAGAGCCTTTCCATATTGCTTGCTAGCTTATGATGGTTGGTGGTAATCCTTGGCATTCTTTGGTTTATAGACATATCTCTTCTCTGTATCCATCATTGCCTGGTTTTGTGTATATCCTGGGTTTTCATATTATCTTCTTTAAGGTATTTAAGTCATTAGAATTAAGACCCACCTTAATCCAGTAAGACCAGATCTTTACTGTATCTACAGAGACTGTTTTCAAATAAGGCCACATTCACTCATAGGTTACTGGTGGACATGAGTTTAGGGTAATTTTATTCAAGCCAGCATAGGTAGTCAGGGGGATGCTAGTGGGTAGGAGTACAGAGGAAGGTATTCATCTTCTCCTCAAATGATAGCTACATATACCAGCCTAATTGTACAGAAAGTTGAGCATAAACAATCCATTATAGTAGAAGCAATAGTTGTAATGAGAGGTTACCATTGGTTGAGTGATGAATGTATGTGATAGGCACAGTGATTGGTAGATGCTTTAAGCAGAATATTGAAGTTAATTCACACAAAAATACTACAAATAGATAATAGTACTCTGACTTTGTAGATGAGGAGACAGAAGTCTAGAGAAGCTAAGTTAGCTTCTCAACACTAAATGGCCAATTAAGGGCAGGGCAGAAGTTGAACTAAAGCCCCAAACTTTAAGAAACTCACAGATACTTCTCATTTCCTGAAGTTGATATGACCTGGTAAAGTGTGGTTTTAAATAATCAAAATACCCCCTCTATAGGTATAAAGAAAAAGAAATCTATGCTTTAGGATATCAAGGGCTCACGTTAACAGCTATCAGGTAGAACTATCCTGTCTAGCATGGCAGCCACTAGTCATATGTGGCTACTGAGGACTTGAAATGTGGCTAGCTTGAGCTGAGATGTGCTATCAGTCTGATACACATATAGCACATAGCATGATAAATATATTGTGAACTGGGTATAGTGATACACACTTGTAATCTCAACACCCAGGAGACTGATACCAGAGAATAGGGAGTTTGAGGCCAGCCTGGGCTGTATAGTGAGATTCTGTCTCTATGATGGTTAGTGTTAATTACTAACTTGAAACAATCTAAAATCTCCTGGGAGCTAGGCCTCTGTGAAGGTCTATGGATCCACCCACTGTGGTACCTTTCCTTAGGCTCGGATCCTGGACTGTGGAAGAGTGGAGGGAACTAGCTGAACACAAGCATGCATTCATATCTCTCTGCTTTCTCTCTGTGACATAAAGCTGCATCACGCTTCCCTGTGATGGTGGACTGTATCCTGCCTGGAACTGTGAGCCAAAATCAACCCTTTCTCCCTTAAGGTACTTGTGCCACTGAGACAGGAAAAGAAACTAAGTCTCAAAAAAGATAAGAAGGCTGGCTAGATGGTTTGGTGGGTTATTGAACAAGCTTAGGGACCCGAGTTCAATCACCGAACCTATGTGAAGGTGGAAGGAGAGAACTGACTCCATAAAGCTGTCCTCTGACCTGCACATAAGAGCCATGGCATGCACACCAACACACACACACACACACACAACACACACACACACACGCACGAACGCACGCACGCACGCACACACACGCACACACACACACACACCCCATACAATCTCTTGCTGCTCTTGTGGAGGACCCAGATTTGATTCCTAGCGCCCATACTGGGTGGCTTGCAACTACTTATAACTTCAGTCCAGAGGATCCAATGCCCTCTTCCGACCTCCTTAGGCAGCTGCATGCACATGGACATACTCACATATAGACATACACATACAAATTAAATAAATAAGGAATCTTTTTTAAAAGCTTAATCTCACCATTTTCAATGTGGCTAACAGAAAATTTCAGGTTAAATACATGTCTCACATACCATTTCTATTGGGCAGAATTGGTCTAGAGAGTCCCCGAATATCAAATGTCAAACAGGTGTGCTTTCCACTGGGAAGAAGTGGACAGGTGTCAGGTGGTGTTCGTCACACATAGGTGACACAAGCAAACAAGATCGTGAGTGCTTGGCTGTTTTGGAAATGATAAAGCGAATGATTTGATTCTGGAATTTCAGAGTTAAAGATGCTTTCTGACTCATCTGATCTGATGCAAGACAGAAAGAGAGGACTCAAAATCTGAACAATAGGGTTTGAGTCTCAGTTTCATCACCAAGGAGATGGGAATTCTTGGGGAAATGTCTTAATTCATTTCTTATTTAACTATTAGGGAGATTAGGGATTATTTAACTTACTTTAACTTATTTGAAAACCTACTAAAATTCTAACACACTGCATAAACATCAGATATTAAACTACTTTCTGTGCAATTCTGACTCAGTTCTTTTCTCCTATTTTTTATGTTTATTTTTAAATCATAATTACAACCTTCTAGGGGATATTTGGATAAGAGTTCTGGAACCTGGAAAATCGAATTGCATCACAAGGAAATGGATTAATAGAACAAAATGAGCCATAGGATGATAGGTCAGCCAAGTTCTTCACTCAGCCCAAATGGGCTTCTTTCTTTATTGGTGCCTTACAGAGGCAAAAACAATGGAATGCTGCTCTGTGTTGTTACCACCACATCGTACCCCTTGGGGCAGTTTGTCCATTTGTGTTGAATTCCATAGTTAGCTTTCTGGTCTCAGGGTTAGTGAGAGCCTGGGGAAGGTGAAGAACATGTCTGAGGTCTTCCTACCCCTGAGCCAGCCTCAGGAACACCCACTGAGTCACATCTGTGAACTCACTGCTGACAGGTGCCGATTCCTGAGATATACCCTTCCCACTCAGGGACATCAACATTTTCCTGTTGCTGTTCACATCAGGAAACAAAACTCCAAATCTACCCCCTTAATCCTCAGTTTAAACCTAAGAAGTATGAACAAATATAATTAGCTATCCCACCCTTCCAGCCACCAAGGTGGTAGAATTCTGGAAGATGCCCTGGGGCCCAGGGAAGCTCCACATAGCAGTCACCAGGTGGGTGGGATCAGACGTGTCTAAACTTCACAGAACAAGGATTCTTTAAAATTCTAAAGAATTTTTAAAACAGCATTTCTTTCTGACAACTAAATTAACTCAATTTCCTTGTAGAACAGTTGAAAATTACTTAAAGGTAAAGTGCTTTTTTCTTTTCCCTCCCTCATCCTCTGTTCCCTTCCCTTTCCTTCCTTCTATTCCTCTCTTCCCGTCCTCCCTCCCTTCCCCTCCTTCCTTCATTCCCATCCCTCTCTTCCTCCTCTTCCCTTTCCTTTTCTCTTTATTTTTTGGCATATGATTAAAAAAGGTGAGGTCCTGGACTGTAAAAGATTAAGAATCTTACTTTTCGGAGCATCAAGATGATCAGCAGTTTAAAAGGACTTGTCAGCCCATGATGCAAACGTGAAGACCTGAATCCAATCCCTGAAATCCACATAAAGGTGGAAGGAGAGAACCAACTCCACAAAGATGTCCTCTGTCCCACACATGTGTGCCCTGGTACACCTCCCAAACACTAATAATAATTGTGGGGGAAGGGTTGAGACAGGGTGTCACTATGTAGCTTCAGCTAGCTTATAACTCATTATGTAGTCCATCCCAGGCTGGCCTTGATCTTACAGAGAGTCACCTGCCTCTGCTCCCAAGTGCTGGGATTAAAGGAATGTGCCTATATAAGTAAAAATTTTTAAAAAGAATAGTATTTTTCAAAATTAGAGAAAAGGAAATGATCCAGTGAAGAGAGATCAAAAAGCATTAGCAGGAAGTTCAGAGAAGGTGAGACTGGTATAAACAATAACAATGAGACTTTTCCCACTCGTTTAAAGTCTAATCATAGCAAAACTTGGTGAAGATGTGGAGCACAGGGACACACCTGCCCTTCTTTATGGCCACCATGGAGAACAATCTGATGACATTTGGTATAGTGGAAGATGCAATTTGACTTACTGTCTGTGTCTGTATATACATACACTTAAAAACATTTAAAACATCTAATACCATTTAATAACCTCCTTCAGTAAAGAGTTCAACAACATATCCTGAACAGTTTTCTGCTGTTAAACGAGGAGACTTATTATTAGAAGGCCTCCAGCTGAGAGCCCTCAGCCCTGCTTTGTGTCTATATCCATGAGGGCCTCTGACCTGATGGAAGGCCACAGAGCTTTTGCACAGACAGCCAGATTCCACTGTACCTTCGTAGTGCTCTGTTGTTACTGGGGATGTGGTATGACCCAAGCCCTATTTGCAGTTTATTCTCACCATTCACTCCCACTCCTAAATAACCCATCTGCCCTTTATTTGGCATATGGAGGAGAACTAATGGGAGAGATCCTTAGGGGTCCAGTTCTCCTAGGAAACTTATGGGAACCAGGTGCCAGAAAGTTAGCAGGAGCTTGGGAAAGAACCAGGACAAAGCAAGCTAACGTTTGCATGTTTGTTGTGACCATAGGAGTAATAAAGCGTCTACTCTAAAACCTTAAATTCCAACCTGCCCTCTGGCTTTCTTCCTCTCCCTGCCTGCTGCTTTCAACTCCACACTCATTACTAGCACCATTTTCTTGCCAACCTTCTGCTCACTGGAATCTATATCCTGGCATTGCATCTACTGAACCATTCTTCAGCCTTGGCTCCTTCCAGCTTTCTGCCTCTTTGCATATACTTAGGTCACAAAGTCCAGCACTGTGATACTTCTAAATACTTACCAAGCCCAGCTTCCCCTGGTCCCTGCACTGGACTGTGATGCCTCTGAACACTTATGGACCCCAGCCTCCCCTGGTCCATGTACTGTCCCAGTCATCTTTTTGGTTCTCTTCTTTGTTGTCTCTCCAGCTCTCCAGAGCAGTTTTGCCACATCTATCACATCCCAATTCCACGTGGTTTTCACTCACAGAACACAATTTGACCTCTTATTTCACAGAGGTACCAGGAACCATGATAGATGGGCCCTCTCAGTTTTCTCCCACTAATTCTATAAGCTGAACTGCTCTCCATTCTTTCCTTTTGTTTTTTCTTATTATAATGAAGAGGAATTCCATTTCCAACCAAGGTCAGTCTCTTATTTTGCTTTAGAATTATGTCAACCTTAGTTGACCCCTCCTGTTACTCCTGTTCTCAACAATTCTTCTTCATTTGAGTATATCCAACTCACTCATAGACTAAATCAGAATAAAATGGCCTGTCACAATTACTCCTCTAGATATTGCCCACACTTTTCTTTCCATCAAATGTGTAGACAATGGTTATGGCACATCTTTTAGACAATCTAAATTCTTCCTTTTCCTTTCCAAACCAGAGTCCCCTTTTCAAACAGATCTACTTCTAAACATGTTAAATGGGTTAGAAGTGGTACTTTACCCACCATATGTTAATGGAGTTTCCCCTTGATTTGTTTTAAATCTGTTTTATTGCATTTTAATATGCATGAATGTATGTGGTAGGTGTATATATGCACATATGTGTATGCTTGTGCACACATTCTCGGAGGCCAGAGGAGAACCCTGGATGTCTTGCTCTATCACCATTTCAGCTAGGCTGGCTGGCCAACCAGCTCCTAGGATCTTCCTGCCTCTCTCCCAGTGCTGGGAATATAGGCACATGTGGCCCAGCTTTCATGTTAATATGGATGCTGGAGATCTAATTCAGATCCTCATGTTTGCAAAGCAAGTGCTCTTACCCACTGAGCCATTTCCCCCCTTATTCCATTTTTTTAAGCAACAGTGCAATTGTTACTCCATCCTGCCACTGCCGATGGATTGTTTGGGAGTGTTTCCAGTTGGGGACTGAAAATGGAATTCCTGCTTATAGGTGTGAACTTAAGTTCCCAGAAAAAGTCACACCTCTGTTAAACAATCTACAAGGCTGTTATGTACAGTATACTGGCAAATTGTCATGTGTTGTTTGAGCTGACTGAGAAGCTGGTTGCAGAAGAGAGTTTGGCCACTCCACTTCATATCCAAGCATGTTTATGTCAAATGTGCTCCAAAATCCCCTGTCCTGCTGAAGGTATTAAAAGCACTGTGCTCTTCAAAACTAAAAGATGAACTATTTCCAAACAAGGTTAGGATTGTCTATTCCATGATATACAAAAGCCTACAATGGGACTGGAAAGCCAGAAGGTCAGTCATTAAATGCTCATCTAGGGGAAGATGAAAAGGACCCACTGCCCAGGACTCTCCCAACCAGGAATTCCAGCTGACTGTCTCAGTTCTATGAAGCTGAGTACAAGTGAAACAATCTTCTGTATCAAAGAAAAAAATAGGAGCTGGAGATGTAGCTAACTCAGTAGAGTGTTTACCTAGCATGCATAAGGCCCTGGGTTCAGTCCCCAGCACCACATAAAATTGGGTCTGGTGGCACATGAAGAAATAGAAGAATCAGAAATTCAAGGTTGCCAGGCATGTTAGTGCATGCCTTTACTCCCAGCACTTGGGAAGAGAGGCTGGTGGATCTCAGAGTTCAAGGTCAGTCTGGTCTACATAGGGAGTTCCAGGGCTACTAGGAAGATTTGTCTCAAAAAGACCAAAAAAAAAAAAAAAAAAAACCCCAACCAACCAACCAACCAAACAAACAAAAAAAACCAAATACACACACACACACAAAACAAAACAAAAACAGAAATTCAAGGTCATCCTCAGCTACGAGTGTGTTTGAGGTCAGCCTGGGCTATACGGGAATTCTGCGCCAGGCTGGGTGTGGTGGCGCATGCCTTTAATCCCAGCACTCGGGAGGCAGAGGCAGGTGGATCTCTGTGAGTTCAAGTCCTCCAGCCTGTTCTCCATAGTGAATCCAGGCCAGCTGGGGCTACAGAGAGACCCTGTCTCAAAAAGACAAAAAAACCCAAAACAAAACAAAACAAAACAAAAAACCCTACAAATAAAACAAAACACCAAAGGAAAAGATTGTTATGGCTTCTTTTAAGATTAAAGCCTGGAGGGACAAGTGATTATATCACCCACCATCTAAACTCCCTGGACAAAAACGGGGTTGAAAATTTTGATCATTGTTTTTTTTTTTTGAGTCATGTCAGGATTCTAGACTTTGCAAAAGAATTTTAGATTACCTTATTGAGCTACAAGTCAGAGTTTTCTTACTTTTATTAACTAATCAGAAATTATCATTCGAAGGACTAGTGGGATGACTCAGTGGGTGAAGGCACTTACCACCAAGCTTGAAGACCTGAGTTTGATCACTGAGGCCCACAATATGGAGGAAGAGATCCTGTTCCTTCAAGTTATCCACTGACCTCCCTGTGTGCACCATGGCATGTACACATTCACACAAATACACACAGGTGTGTACATATATGAATGAATAAATTAATTTTTTAAATGTAATAAAAATTTGCATTTGTACCTCTGTACTGATTAGCTCTTAATACAGGGAAATATGTTAACCTATCTCTATAACAAGCTTCATCTTTTGACCTTTGTGCCTTTTACCTGGTTTGTACTACACCACAAAGACGTAGAGATCTAAATTTCTACTGGTTTCTTTTTCTTTTTCTTTCTTTTTTTTTTTTTTTTTACTAAGTGTACACTCTGATTTAATGCAATTGCGTTCCTTTTGTCTATTGATCTAGCTGTTAGCCCATGTATGCCATTTGAAATTCTTGTTTGAGATTACAGTATAGAGGTTTTTGCTTCTCAGTCTGTGTATTTGAGTTCTTTTTATTGCTTCTTCTAATTAAAAAGTTACTGAGCAGGCAAGATGACTCAACAGATAAGGCACTTCCTGCCAAGCCTGAAGACTGAGCTCCATTCCTGAAACCCACAGGGTGGAAGGAAAGGATCCACTCCCCAAAGTTGTCCCCTGACCTTCACATGCATATCATGGCATGCAAAGACACATACACACAAATAAATAAATGTATAAAAATATTCAAGATTGGTATCTCGAGCTCATCCTACTTAAAGAACAAATGTGCAAGAGTTTATTATCCAACTGGCTTAACACTAAGAAAAACACAAAAGAAAAACAATTTAGAATAGAAACAATGAGATCTACTCAGGATTTACAATACCTCCCCCAAAACTTTAGAAGTAGACCTAATAAGCAGGTTGATCTTAATTCATTTTATTCTTTTATTAATTTTATTCACATTCCTTTTCAAATTTATAAATTTATTGGATTTTGAATTGGATTTTGAATTAAGAATACTGGCTGCTCTTGCATAGGATCTGGGTTGGCTTCCCAACACCCACATGATGACTAACCATCAGTAACTCCAGTTCCAGGGAATCCAACGCCCTCTTCTGGCCTCTGTGAGCATTGTATGACATTGGTTTACCTATATACACACACGGGCAAAGCACTCACACACATAAAAAAAAATTTTTAAATTAAAAACTTGTTTGATTTCATTTTGTGACTTAATTTTAATGTAAAGGTTATATCATCTTGGACTATGAGCACATATTTCTGTATGCTATCTTCCAATATAAGTTATATGGTATGTTTGTATGAAAACTGTCTCCCAATAGGTTTCAATTCCAATAGACAGGAGTAAGTGTGCATGTCAAATTAGTCCAAATTACTTCTAATTCACAAGACTCAAAAAATATGACAAATTAGTTCATTTAATTTTTGGTATAAGAGAACAGAAATGTTTCCAGGATCATTAGCATGTTTGGCCTGTGTTATTATTGTTAAATATTTAATATATAAGATGCAATGCTCCAATTATACATCCATGTAAGTGTCCTATGCAGAAGTTTAAAAAAAGAGGAAAAATCAGATCCAGTTCATGATAATCAATAATGTTAATGCAGGAACTGGAGAAATGATTTGGCCATTAAGAGCACTGGCTACTCTTGCAGAGGACCAGGGTTCGTTCCCAGCACCCAACGTGGTGGCTAACAACCATCAGTAACTCCAGTTCCAGGGGCTCTTACACCCTCTTCTTACCTCTGTGGGCATTGCATGACATGAGTGTACGCACATACACACAGGCAAAACACACATACACATAAAATAAATATTTTTAATTAAAAAATTATAATGGTGGGAAGTTAGAATGTTGCAGATCTAGAGCCAAAATTATCTTGAGAAATCTTTAACCTCTAGTAGCTATTATCGCTCACCTTCTATATCTGACCTAGCATTCTTTCAATTATCATATAAAACTTTTACAATGTATTAATTTAACAGACCACTAATTTCCACTAATCTAAAATCTAAGAAAGTCATCACATAACATCTGAAACCTACAGCAGAGTTTCCCCTGATGTACTGTAACCTGCCTACTTGTTGCCACGCATGTATTTGAGAAATACATTGATTTATGACTATATTTTGTTCTGTGACTACAGAAGTTCTTTTTTATATTTTATTGATTATTTTTAATTTATCTGTATGCATGTATGTAAATGCACCTGTCTTGTGCAGTGCCCACAGAGGCCAGAAGAGGGCATCAGATCCCCTGGAACTGGAGTAATGGATGATTGTTAGCTGCCATGTGGGTGCTAGGAACGAAACTTGTGTCCTATGCAAAAGCAGCCAGTGCTCTTAACCTCCGAGCCATCTCTGCAGCCCCACAGAAGTTCTTGTAACCACTTCCACAGTGGGGCATGTTATTCAGGAGAGTTGGCATCCCTGTCCCTGGGCCATAGTCATTCATGTTTGGCTCAGAATAAGCTTTTTCTCCTGCTCTTTGAGGTGAAAACTATGGTTTACATTGGCATAAGGTATATTCATGTCTACCTTCATAATAAACTGCTGAACAGTTCTTGAAAGCAGACCTGCATCTACACTTCAACTACTGATGTATGAGAGTTCTTCCTAGCTTTACCAAGGTTTGATATAGATAGTTTTTCATTTCCCCACTGTTTATATTTAGCAATTCTTACCATGAACTTTTATTGGCCATTTGTTTATCTTTGTTCCTGAAATGATAAACACTTTAAATTTTTTATGTGTATGAGTGTTCTGTTTGCATGTATGTAAATGCACCACATAAGTACAATGTCTATAGAGGTCAGAAGAGGGCATTGGATCCCCTAGAACTGGAATTACAAAGGATTTTTAGCTGTCATGTGGGTGCTGGGAACCGAAGCCTGGTCCTCTGAAAGAGTAGCCAGTGCTTTTAACCTCTGAGCCATCTCTCCAGCCCTAGTTAAATATCCAATATTGTTAGAGAAACGATGCAACCATGGAAACCCGTTTCTTCAGTGAGCGTGGCATGTCACCTGCCGTGTAAAATGAAGTAGCCAAGCCCAGTAGGAAAAGCTCTCAGCGGTTTAAACCTGGCATTTCCATGGTTTGAATGGAATTTTCTGGTGAATTTTATGAAAGGATCCTCATTCGCCCTTTCTACCAGCCTTTGACACCAACATGCCTTTTGTCTTATGTTCCTGGGTAGCACCCTTCTTCCATGTATTTCTAAGCTGGGCAACAGATGCCCTGGCTATAGTTACCTGTGTAGCAGTTCTGCTACCGCCCCTCCTCCAGTCCCACCAGGCAGGCTGCAGAGTCATAACAGCCCTTACTCTTCCTGTCCTATTTCCTTCAAGGCTAAAAGAAGTCTTCACCCCTACTTCCTGTCCTATAAATCAATTCTTAATTCTTTTTCCTGAGCCTGTGACTAAATAAACAAACAAATGAATAAATCTACAAGAAGCTAAACCTGAGTGCAGCTCATGATAATAACTGGCAGGTGTAGGAGGCACCACAGCTTATGACATGTTTCTATGTGTATAATTTACTTTTATCTTCAAAACAAAGTCGTGGGGCATGATCATCATCTCCATTTTACAGAGGAAGAAAATTAAGGCTCAGAGATGTTCAGGGCGGTACCCATGGTCATCATCCTTGCCTGTTCTTTCTGCGGAAGGAGGTCTGTGGCTTGGAGTCACAGATAACAACATGGTACAAATAGCTGTGTTGACTAGTCGGTAGGGATGAAGGACAGTGGACCATGGGAACTTGAAATGCTGAACTCCTTATAACTCTCAAGGGAGCCGACCTATGCTCAGGACATGAAGGCAGCTTTTCCAATATGCTTCCTTGGGGACACATTGTGACTGTTTCCATCATTACTTACCTTCACCTAGTTTTAGGACAGTGGTTTTTTTGTTTATGTTGTTTGTTTGTTTGATTTCTTTTTTTTTTTGCTTGCTTTTTAAAAAAAATTATTGAATTTTTGTGTATTTCATACAGAAAATCATCTTTATACTCCCTTCCCCTTTGGTACCCTCTCTTAGCTCCCCCCACTGGAGTTCATATAGTCTGTCATTTGTGTTAAAGCCTATCATGTAAAGTTTAGTGTCCCCAGATGTCCCTCAGTGCAAATTCATCCACTGAGATTTAGTCAGCCTAGCTAGAGTACCTCCCTTTAAGAAGATCAGCTCTTTCTTTCCCAGCAGTAATCAGCTGCCAATAATTCATCAACTAAGATTGGGGCCTGCTGTTCATTTCCACAGTTCTATACCGGGTTTCTGTTTGCTTAAGTTTGCATGGGTCTTGTGCATGTGGATACCATTACTGTAGGTTCATATGAGAAGAGTCCCAGGAGCCTGTAAGACTCTACTTCCATATGGTCATGCACCTCCTTCCTGGCTCTTACAATCTTTCTGCCCCATCTTCCACACTGATTCCTGATCCCTGATGCCTGGATGAATAGATTTTAATATAGGAGTCCTGCTGAAGGACCCACGCTTGTTTGCTTTTTAAATAGGGCCTCATGTAGCCCAAGCTGGCCTTGAGTTTCTACCTTTCTGCCTCCACTTCTCAAATGCTAGGATTCTAAGCATGTGCTGCCATGACTGGCTCAAAACAGTGCTTCTTAAACTTTTCCCAGTCAGTACTAACCAGGTCTGACCATGCTTAACTTCCAAGATCAAATAAGATTGGGTCCATTCAATGTAGGTGTGGCCATAGACTTTAAACATTTTCTTCGCAGCTCCCCAATAGCAGACCACACAAGGGTCCCTCTGGGGGCACCAGGAACAAAGCCTCATGGGAGCGTCCAAGAGGGGTCTTTTGAACCTGCCATTATTTTTGGTCTTAAACATTCATTCACATTTCACATTTTCTCCATAATAAAGGTGTGGATTTTAAAAAATATATGTGTTTTATTATAAAAATAACAACCCTTTTCAGGAATGTGTCCCATCTTCATCCTCTGGTTTCAGTGTTGCCTGGTGGATTGACTCATTCTTCACTTCAAGAAAGCAAGACTAAGGTATCACATACCCTGGCTAAAAAATTAAATTGTACCTTAAGATGATGTCCCTTCCAGTCTCTATCAAACATTAGTCAATTGTGTCATGCCCTGAACTTCAGAGGGAGTAAGACATGAGGTTAGGAAGTGAAAAGGATGCAAAAGGAAAAAGTGGAATTCTATAGACTTTCCAGATGCAGTTGACTCTTGGTTCAAGTCTGACCACCATAGCAATGAGCACTTAGTGTCATGATGAGTCCCCCAGGCTGTGGCCCCACCTGCCTCAAACTATGAGCATCAGCAACTAGCACTTGACAGTTATGATGAAAAACATCTTGACATTCAATGCAACCTTTTTGTCAACACATCCATTGTTTTGGAAAATTTTGAGGCAATTCTTGACATGTGCAAGGTTAAGAACTTCCATTGGCAGTGCTGCTGCTGGTTGTGATGTAAGCAGCCTGACAGGGAAGTTTCTATCTGTGGCTGAGACCAACAATCATGCAGCACATCTTCCTATACTGTCTTTTTCTCTATGAAAATGGTTGACAGCCAAGGTCTTCAATTTAAATTCTGGGCCTGTCTATGATAAAGGACTTCTGTTGTGGGTCAATTGCAAGATAGCAGAGAAAATTCACTTTGAAAGATACCCTAAAACACATAATATGACTTGTGTGAGAAATAAAATATGGTTCATGTTTTCATGAATAATGGAAAATCTGTGACATAGACTTAATCTGTATTTAAACCGCTGTGTTAGGCATTTCATGCTTGGACATCCCTCTTTGGGATGCAGGATGAGCTTGACATGCCATTCCAGTACAGTTTTATAGTCCAGAGAGTCCTCATATGGTGTCTGCTCTTGTCCAATCTTTCCACCCCAGACACAGAGAAAATAATGCCTGAACTCGTTGTTCCACTGGTGTGTGGCAGAGCCGAGACTTCCAGCCAGACTTTACCCTGCCTTCGATGAGACTGACTAAAGTTAGTGGATTTTATGAAAACTTCATATATCCTACTTTAGAGGATATTCCTGAGACCATTTAGATATTGGGGCCACTGGAGTCCTCACTGCTAAGTTTAGCCATCTCAAATATATCAAGACATCAGAGATCACCAGAGAATTGGTATACTGAAGCATCTTAGGAAGGGTGTTTTGTTTGCATAGAAAAGATATTTCTTAGTATTTTATATTTCTATTTTTTTGGAAGTCTGGGGCTAATGGAGATTATGTCAGGTGCCAAGAATCCCCCAAGCCCTGGAAAGTAATGGAGAATCATTTGGTGGGTTTCTTTTTAAATGTTAAGATATGTTTACGATCTTCTTGTGCTACTTACACTTAACCATCTACTGTCTCAGTAAGATATAGGTATTAAAGGCTTGAAGAGTACAACAACCCCAGGCCATGCCTTTATGAGCATTCCGCCAAGACTACTGTTCAAGTTCAATGCATATTAACCACATTATTATGGAGAAAACATAAAGCGACAAGAAGCACCGTGGGTATCATTATTATTCTGTCTTAGAACTTATACCACCACTTACAGAGATAATGGTGTGACTAGCTGTGACCAGTGTTAAGTATTCAGACCCCAGGTGAGGCTCAATGTGCAGATTGCTTTCGACCTGCTGTAACAATTGCTCTGCAGGGCCATTAGTCTAGAGAGTCGGTTTCTTCCTTACATTGTTATAGAGGACAAACATGGATTGTGGAGTCTTACCAACCTGGGTTCAAATCCTGATGCTGCCTCATAGTTACTGTGCCATCTTTGACAAGTTGCTTAGCTTTTCCGGCTTGCTTTCCTTATCTCTAAAATAATAGTACCTACTGCACAGGGCTATTAGAGGATGGAGTAATATAATTCCAATGGGATCTGACATTTGAAAGCTTGCAAATAATTTTCTTTTTTCTTTTTTTTTTTTTTAACAGTTTGAGCAAAGCAGAATAATTCATGCTTGAAAACAGCAGTTAAAGTTTCAGAGGGTCTGGACATGAAGATTCTCATGCCTTCTGAAAGTGAGGAGAGAAACTGAGCGTGCGTCATGTCCAACGGTATTTTATGAGCACTGGTATTCTTAAGGAACATCTAAGGGGAGTCTCAACCTCCAGCTAGTTTTAATCTTTAAATTCTTTCTCCATCCTTTCTTCATTTTCTGAGCTTTCTCATAGTGCTTATACTAGAAGCCTCATATCAGTGGCCCAGTCCACACTGTACTTGGGCAGGCCATGAACACAATACATCTGTATGACACATAATGTGGCATTGGTGCTAGTAATAACCTATGTGTTTCTAAAGGCTGCCTCAGGGCAGTTAGACCTTCCCCAAACCCTTTATTAATGAGCACCCCAGAGTGTAGTGTTGATGGTGGAGGTGGAGCAGGCTCTCCATGAGTCATTTCCCTGAGAGTCAAGGCAGAAATTATCCATCAGCTCAAACATCTCTATCTCAACGTCTTGTATGCTAAGGTATTTAAGGGGTAGCCTACTTTACAGGAGAGCATGCAGGACAGAAGTGGGTGTCTTGAGATAGTGCAGAGGTCAGCATCATGTGAGCAAGTTCTCCTAGCACCTGTGGTTTTCATTATTAGAGAGCTGGAAAGTTGTTTGGATCTTCTAACTCCTGGTGCCTGGAAGAAACATCCCATATGTATGGAGGGATCCAGGCCAGACTTGTTCCTACACTCTAGAAAATATGCTTTGCCTAGTCTAACAATGTCCCTTCCATCTCCTGTTTGGGGAGCTGCACAGTATACTTCCTCTCTTCCTTTTTACATAAGCATGAAATAAAGATATTCTATCCTTGATGAATGTACTTAGCCAAATCCTTTTCTCTAACCTCCTCAGAAAGTTTGGGCAATGAAGGGGCTAGGGAGATGGCTCCATCAGTAAAGTGCTTGCCATGCAAACATGAGGACCTGAATTTGGATTCCTGGCACCCATGTAAAAAGCCAGGTGCAGTACAGATGCCTGTAATCCTGGTGCTAGGAAAGCAGAAACAGGAGGATTCCTGGGGCTTGCTTCTCTTGTCCAACCAGTGAACTCCAGGTTCAGTGAGAGACCCTGTCTCAAAAACTAACATAGAGAGTGATAGAGAAAGATACCTGATATGGACCTGTGGCCTCTGCACACGTGCACACAAACACATTATGTGTCCCTAGACAGATATGCACACAAACACATTACATGTCCCTAGAAAAAATATGGGACAATAGCCACCCAGGTTACTACTCTCTGCCTTTGTGCCACTCTTCTACAGTAAGTGGCTAGCCACTCCATCAGAAGTGAACTTGGGGTCCTGGAGAGATGGCTCTGCAGTTAAGAGTACTGACAGTTCTTGCAGAAGACCCAGGTTCGAATCCCAGCACCCACACAGCGGCTAACAACTGTTCATAACTCCAGTTTCAGGGGATCTGACACCTTCTTCTGTCCTCTGTGGGCACTACACAACATGGGTGTACTCACACACATGCAGGCATAACACTCACACACATAAAAAAATGAACAAATAAATTTAACAAAAAAGAAGTGAACTTGGAACAAGAAGTCAAGTTCACCTGTCACAGACAAGTGACACGATAGACTAAGGCTGTGTGAAATGTTAGTATGGAAATCCTATGACACTGGAATAGGGAAATACACATTTCAGGTGACCTAAAATTCAGAAATGAGGGCTGCTAGTGTTTCCTGTTTATTTCTCTTTCTTAAGGCTATTATCTGCATTTTATTCTCAAATTTAAAAGATGTAAGCCTACCATCCTTTTAGCTATCCAGAAACTATCCACCAAATAGATGCCTCCAGTAGAACCTGGGGGTTCATTAGATTAATTAATTGACAGTGGTCAATAAACTCTTTGAAGTCCTTTTATTAAAGGAGCCACCTAAATCCAAAGTACTATTATAGTCAGGTCTAATGAGGTCAATGGTTTAAAGAGGCCTTTAAATCTTATATAAAGTTCCTCTACCAATCACTGGTACAGGCTAAAAGCAGAAGAGGCAGGTGAGTCTACATGCTGGTGTTTAAAAGCTTCCTTCACAGTGGTAGAGCCATGGTGAGGTCTGCTCTCAGAGGCACAGCAGCCTCTGACTGATGGATTCTCCATCTGTTAAACCTATATTATAGGACTAAGGCTATCTTCTATGAAACCTTAACCCAAGGTCGCTGTTACAAAAACCTTTCTCAAAGACAGAGGAGATTTTTCTCTGGGAAATTGCAAACAAGGTAAGTGCTGGCTTTCCTCTATCTTATAAATATCAAAGCTGCTTTTTTAAAAATGAAACCAAGGCAAGAACGTATTTGAGAAGGAACAGAGTGCAACAAATAAACCTCTTCTAACTATGTGGGGTAACGTACATAAGATGTGATGTCATCATGAAATTGGATTGGAATGAGCTATGAGTTAATACTTTAGGAAAGTGAGCAATCAAAGGAACCACATACTTGAGACTGGAGGAGTGCTCTCTTGGAACTGGATAATAGGCACTGAGTTGGAAATGACTCTAAGCTAGATTTTTTATTTTTTAATCAAAAGGACTTCTTGTTAAGAAACCTTCATGTTTTGAAATTAATTTGCTTTGCCGGGTGTTGTGGCTCATGCCTTTGATCCCAGCACTTGGGAGGCAGAGGGAGGTAGATCTCTCTGAGTTCAAGGCCAGTGTGTTCTACATAGTGAATTCCAGGCCAAAAAAAACCCAAACATGTCCCAGCACTTGGGAGGCAGAGGCAGGCAGAACTGTATGAGATCAAGGCCAGCCTGGGCTACATGCCAAGTTCCAGGTCAGCTGGGGCTACAGAGAGACCCTGTTTCAAAAAGACCAAAAAAAAAAAATTAAATTAATCTATTTCTATATCAAACCAGAACAGGCCCTGCAGGATAAGACTCACCACCATGCTAGCCTCAGTTGTGTTTTGGGGACTTGTTGCCCTCATTGGTAAGTAGCCAGTTGGCATTCTTCACTGTTCTCTGGGTGATTTCTTGGTTTTCTAGCAGAGTCACAGTCAGAAAAACAATGGTTACATGTAACGGAAGAGTGGGCTCTCCAGACCTGCTTGCCATTAACCGACTGCTTATTTCTTTTTAAAAATATTTATTATTTATTTTATGTGTATGAGTGTTATGCCTGCATGTAGATAACGCACCTGTGTCGTGCAATACCTGCGGAGGACAGAAGAGGCTGTTGGATCCCCTGGAACTGGAGTTACAGACAGTTGTTAGCTGCCATGTGGGTGCTGGGATTCAAACCTGGGTCTTCTGCAAGAGCAGTCAGTGTTCTTAACCGCTGAGCCATCTCTCCAGCCCCCTGGCTGCTTATTTCTTTACTTTCCTTTTCTCCATTCCTTTTTGTGTGTATGTGCACATGTGTGAATGTGCAGGGGTCAGAGGTCTGCATCAACTATCTTCCTCAAATACTCTCTACGTTATTTTTGGGAGAGAGGTTCCTGCATTGAACCTGGAGTTGACAGTTTTGCTAGATGGGCTGGCCAGCTAGCCTGGCAAGCATTCAGCAACTGAGCCATCTCCCCAGCCCCAGCCACTTATTTCTAAGAGTAGGTTCTGCTTGCCAAGCACATGGAGGAGATATCAGTGGGGATTTAAAGTAAAATACTAATTGATTTACTTGCTCTTTGACAATGTACCTACTAGTCTGGATGTCTTATGAGGAGGGGTATGGAACTCTTGGGAGGCAAGGTATATGAAGAGAAAATTCTCGATGCTTGGTAGTAGGTAAGAGCTGAGTATATGGAGAGGGAAAAAAATCCACTAGTCTTGGAGTTTAAGAGGAAGAGGTCATATCCATCTAAGACATGCAGACCTGAAAGGCTTTAGGGGAGGACATGAAAGTTGAAGAACCCATGGTGATTTCGTATGCAAAGAGAAGCACTTACTGGGTAGGAGGAATGATTGTGTAAAAGTGCTCTGCCCAGGAAGTGTTGGGGATAGAGTGAGCTGCTCAGTGTGGCCAGAATAGAATAGGAGATTCTTGGCTAGTGTGAGGGTAAGGGACTTTGAACAAGAGGCATTGAACCAGGTGTGGTGGCTCACAGCTGTAATCCTAGCACTCAGAAACCTAAGACAGGAGAATCACTACAAATTTGAGATCAGCCTGAGTTCCAGAGTGAATTCCAGGCTACCCTGGCCTACATAGTGAGAACGCCTCTCAAAAAGAGACAGAAACAAACAAACAAAAAAGAAAGATGGAAATGCCAGCCTGTGAAAGATGAAGACCCGCCTGTAAGCAATATTGAGGTTGCCTTTGTTTATAGATTGAGAAGGAAGTATTTCTAAAATGCTCAACTTCTGTATTTGGGAATGGGAGCCTATTCAAAAGCAAGAATTTGCAGTTACTTATGGTCAAAAGAAGAGCAACATATTTTAAATTTTTACTCATTTCTAATTGCCAGGTGGGAGCAGGGTCAGATAGCCTGTGTGTTAATTATGAACTGCCATACATCTGTGTACAACTAAAGGATGACTAATTTTAAAAAAGACCTGTGTGTTGATGATGCCAATACAATTAATGCAAAGCCCCTGGTCGTACCACCATTCTCCTAAGACAGTGGTTCTCAAACACACATAAAAATCAACTGAGAATGCTGGTTAAGATGCAGACTCTTGGACTTGGAGCTAAAATTTCTGATTCAAGAGACCTGGTATGAGAAGCCCAGGGGCAAGCATTTTTAATAAGTATCCCAGATCACTTTGAGACTGTGGGGTGTAAGCTACACAGTGAGCATGGCAAAGACTACCTCTCTAGTAAAAGTATAGCGAGCCTGTCAATATAAATACAGTATGGAAGTTAGTGGAGGCCAAGGAATGTGGTGTGACTATGATGTCTTTTTAATACAGGGGACGAAAAAGGTTCTCTGATAAAGTAACTTTGGGGGTGGAGGGTTAAGGATTGAACCTAGGGCCTCATGCATGCTGAACACACATTCTAGCTCTGAACTACACCAAGCCCAATTCCTTTGATGAAATGACTTTTAAAAAATATTTTTTGAGACTGGGTTGAATGAGACATCCAACACGCTATGTAACTGAGGATGACCTTGATCTTCCAATCTGCCTCTGCCTCCTGAGAACGAAGATTGCAGGTATATGCTACCACTCCAAGCTTATGCCGTGCTTATGATCAAACCCAGGGCTTGATGCATACTAGGCAAGTACTCTACCAACTGAGCTATATCCCTAGCCCCCAAAATCTTTTACTTGTAGAACATTTCAAATATTCAGAACAGAGAATTGTATAGTAAGACCGCATATATTCATAACCAACTTTAAGAGTTTTAAACCTTTGCTATTCTTATTTTATATACCCCTCACTCCTACCTTGTGCTGCTTTGTGTGTGTGTGTGTGTGTGTGTGTGTGTGTGTGTGTGTGTAGATGTGTATATGAGTATGCATATGTTTGGTTGGAGTAGTTTAGAGCAAATCTAAAGCATCAAAGCATTTCACATATAAAATGTAAGGACCCACTTTGGCACAAGATGCTGCTCCTGGATTGCCTCCCACATTTTCTGTCCCAGGTCTGGAGTCAGCTGTTTTTCTAAAAGCTCTGGATCCTCTTAGCAGGAAGTGATGTTTAGAGACCAGGTTTGGGTGCCAGGGGTTCTCCATTGCTATGAGGTTGCCATTTTTTCTAGATCTCTAAAACGTAAATAACTAGAGAAAGAATACCTTTTTAAAAAACAAAAATTTTGTATTCACATAGACATTTCTAAGACCATAAGGATTTTACATCAGCTTTATATCTGTACCCTGCAATGTTACACAAAAATTCCCATTTCTAACGGAATACGTGTTACCATTTGTAAAGACCAGTGTCAAAATATGGCAGCATTATTAGTCAACAGTGAGGCTTTGAATGTATTTATGAGTGCTTTGTGATCCTATATATTCCTCTACATATATGTCATGTGATATACCCCACTAATAAATATACTTACATTGACATGTTATAAGGTCACCTGGAAGAATTCTCTTCCATGCATTAATTAGTCTTCTAGTTTTGTATAGAGTTGTATTTGTTTTCTTTTTTTAATTCCTTTTTTCCTAGTCAATTTCATTTTTTTAAATTATAGCAACCTTTACATGACTCCAAAGTAAAAACTGTAAGCAGGTATATTCAGACAAATCTAGTCTCTAGCCTGCCCCATTTGACCCTTTTAACATCCCCTGTGACTGACAATACTTATTGTGTTTGGGTTGATCTTTGCATTATTTATTTGACAATATAAGCAAACCATATATGAATATATAATCATATTTTCTCCCTTTTCTTACAGAGTATGAAACATGCTGTGGGACTTATACATCAACATAACTTTCTCTTCTTTTTAGTGTGCTTGAGTGTCTTTTATATGCTTAAAGATGCCTTCATTTTTTTCTCTGTGAACTAGTTTATACTCTTTGTTGATAATGTGGTCTTTGAATATGTCTGAAGGCAGTGAGGGAACAAATTGTGTAA
Organism: Nannospalax galili; assembly: GCF_000622305.1. Taxonomy (NCBI): domain Eukaryota; kingdom Metazoa; phylum Chordata; class Mammalia; order Rodentia; family Spalacidae; genus Nannospalax; species Nannospalax galili. Next base: position 1,007,442 of record NW_008348662.1, on the reverse strand, counting down.
ATACCTGCAGGATTCACATTCTAGGCAGATGGGACGACCCATGCAAAGGGTCTGAGGCAGAAATCAGTCTAGTTTGTTAAAGAATGAGCACAGGGAAGAATGTGAGTGGGAAAGAGAAGGAGAAGTTTGGGAAGGAGGTGAGGGACACAATTCTGATTTGGCCATACCTCTGAACAATGATAAAGCTATGGAGGTTAAGAGAGAAGACCAGTGAATTCCATGCATGTTCCTAGGATCACTGTAGTTGCCAAGTGAAGAACAGATTCTAGTGAAGCAGGGAGGTCAGCCAGGAGGCAGTTACAATGGCTCAGCTAAGCAACAGTGTGGACCTTAGTGGTAGAAGAGCAGGGGAAGGGGACAGCTCCTGGACAGGTGTCTTCACTCTGCATTCTCACTCCCAAATCAGGCACCCCCAATGTAATATACAGCTGTTATGGGAACTTGTCATTTATTCATTCACATGTATATTTGTGCCTCAGTATCTAGGGGAGATTAGTTTTATGGCTCCTGAAAATATCAAAATCTGAGGATGCTCTAGCCCTCATAGAAATAAAGTAGAAGATGGTTTGCATAGAAGCTACATACAGCCCCTTGTATTTTATCTTATCTCTAGATGCTTTATAATTTTTAATACAATGTAAATATTGTATAAATAGTTCCTATACTATATTGCTTAGATAATCTTTCTCATTATTCTGATTTATGTGGTAGTTTTGTTGCTTAACTTTTTAGTCCATGCACAATTCCTTTTTAGCCTATTTTTGAATGGGAGGGAGTTGTGTCTTTATTTTTTCAGAATTTACCTTTAAAATTACTTAAATGTGCCGGGTGTGGTGGCACACGCCTTTAATCCCAGCACTTGGGAGGCAGAGGCAGGCGGATCTCTGTGAGTTCAAGGCCAGCCTGGTCCACACAGTGAGTTCCAGGACATCTGGGGCTACAGGGAGACCTTGTCTCAAAAAGACCAAAAAAAATTACTTAAATGTAGGGGGCTGGAGAGATGGCTTAACAGTTAAGAACACTGGTTGTTTTTGAGAGGACCTGGGTTTGATTCCTGGCACCCACATGACAGGTAACAATCTTCAGCAACTCCAGTT
>NW_008348662.1:1004625-1006137 GCF_000622305.1 Nannospalax galili | reverse complement strand
ATATATATATATAGTAGGTGCATCAAATTCCTACCTCTAAAAAGTCATTTACAAGATTGAAACAATTGCAGTTATTTTTAACAAGTTGTTAAATATCTAAATATGAATATACACTGTTAATTATGACAAATATTAGTAATCTTAAGATACAAGCTAACAGATCCTGGGAAAATGAGGACAAACTTTTCAGCAATATAGAAACTAATGTCAGATCTCCTTTAGCAAAGAGACCTGAACAGAACTACTCAGGTCATAATGGTACAATGGAAAATAAAAATAGATTTGACTAAAGTTATTATGGTAAATTAAAGTTTTTACTTCTAATGTTATTAAATGGATTTAGAACTTCAACTTCATATTAACACAACATAAAATGCAAATATATTTACTAGTTATAGGCCTAGGATACTTATTTATTGTATAGTTCTTTCTTATCTTTCTAAAAAAAGGCAAATTCTTCAATTAGATGTTTACATTCCCAGAAGCATCTACATTAGAAGTGTTCTATATTTCTCTCCTGTGGCAGTTTTCATTCTGATCAAGACTGCAGCAAATTTATTTGAGACCCATATGAATTGATTTTTCACCAAACTTTGCACGGTGTTTTATAATAAAGGATTATATTTAAAACAAATTTTAAAATATTGGAATCCAGTGGGAAAGGGTCACTCCTGTTTTGTCTGATGAGCCAAGAGGGATAGACTTTGAGGAGGACTGAGCTTAAGATTCTTATCTTTGGTGCGTAGTGGCTTTTTTCTTTCAGAGCAGCTCAAGCAATATTTGCTCACATAAACTATTGTTCTGCCTCCCAGGCACTTCCAGGGGCTCACACCCTTTCACTCACTCCACGAACCCTCACCTGCATCCTCACTTGTACCATGGTTGCTATGGAGACATCATGACCATGGAGACCTCTGGGGCCCCCTGTGATATAAGCAATTTGATGAACTGTGGTAAGTGCAAAATAGAGCAGGTGTCTGCTTTTCCCCCTTTCATCATTTGCAGTCTTTCTCAGGAGGTGATTAATTTTGAAAAGATGCCATCATCGCAATAACAATCCTATGTCAAAATTAAAAGTTCTTTTAAAAAAATAGAGTTGGACTGGAAAGATGGCTCAGTGGTTAGAAGCACATACTGCTCATCCAGAGGACCCAAGTTCAGTTCCCAGAAACCATGTTGGGTGGTTCACAACCACCAGCTCCTGGGGGATCCAATGTCTATGGATGCCTTGGGCACCTGCACTAACATGCACATACCTACAGGCAGACATACACATATACATATAATTAAAAATAAAGTTTAAAAAATAGAGTCTTTCTGGGCATAATGGCACACGCCTTTCATCCCAGCACTAGGGAAGCAGAGGCAGGTGGATCTGTGTGGGATAGAGCCCAGCCTGGTCTACATAGCAAGTTCCGGGCCAATTGTAGCTACAGGGAGACCCTATCTCAAAAAAAAAAAAAAAAAAAAAAGACCACGTCACAATTTAAAACACCACTTTTTTTCTTTTTT